>NC_134700.1:202737345-202939845 GCF_043290135.1 Rhipicephalus microplus
GCTGCAAATCTCTATCACACTCGTTTATTCTTACCTGCCATCCCTTGACCTCCTGTGGAGGTTAACGGTTTCAACGTGCGTCTGATGAAATTGCCTGTCACCGTGAGTCGGGATGCTGTCGAATTCCGCCCTGTCTACAAATTCCGGCATGTTGTCGATCTGATTGGCTGAAGATGTCTCTATTACAGAATGGGACAATATGCTTTCTTTTTTTCCAGTGCCGAGCACAGCACTCTTGGTTGCACTAGAAATTTTTGTTTGTAATCAAGTTGTAAGGTGGTATCTGAGGTGCTCTACCCACCAATGATTATTCGTATTTTTTTTTCAAGATCGGTTATTACTGGACATGACAGAAAAAAAATGAAACTATCCGTCCGCGATTAGTAATACCCCTGTCACACGGGCACCCGCAAATACCATTTAACTTCCTCTTCCTTTTGACAAGAGAGATGCAGTCCGCGTCACACGGCCACCTTTACGCAAACGAAGGTAAACGGAGCGTTTCGCAAAGGAAGTTCGGCGATCTCCCTTTGCAATTGAACGAAGTACTCTCGTAGTAGTCTGCAGGTCAGAAAAAAAATTTCGGGCACAAAATTGCCGCAGTGAAGACAATAATGCTGTTTGGCAATATTACACTTTCTTCAGATGCAGTACTCATTCATAACGTGTGTCTCTTCACGCCCGCCAGAGTGCAGCTAGTCTACACACCGATGCCCTTCTTCACATCGTCCCTCGCGAGTCGGGCTGGGATATTTCGTCCGTGCGTGCGGTTGTTGTTGTCATCGTGTTTCTGTTTGCCCGTGAGAGGAAACCTTGGCAGCGCTGCATCATCGTCACCCGCTGAAGACACAGCACAGTGTACAGAAGACAAAATGTGCGCTCACGAGGCAAGGAAACACGAGAACTTTTGTACACAAACAACTGGTAGTCGAGCATGGTGCGATTGTAAACAAACATAGCGTTAGGCACAAGGTGCCAGTGTCGCTGCCAGCATCGCTACATTTAGCGCATGCGTTTTCATTCGAAATAATATTTAATGCTTTGTTGGCTTCAGACATACTGAATAGTGTGTTTCTGTAAAAATCGCATAATGAAGATTCACAAAAAAAAACGACTAGAGATGAAATTAGGATAATTCTTCGAAACTCAAACTGCACCGGTGAGCCGCTCTCGGTAACCATGACAACCTTGTCATTGCCGTGAAAGTCTGCCACAACTCCATCTCCACCGAACTTCCAAGAGAGAATTACGTTGACGGAGTTTAACAGAGTGTGGTGGTGGGCGTGTAACAAGGGTATAAGTAGTCCATATCCATGCATCTTTTACACATATATATACGCCTCCAGGAGGCGAACTTCACTACCAAGGCCTACAGACTCTTCCCGCGCATCGGATTACGGCAGTTAGCGTTGAAGCTCCCATGCTCTCTCTCAAGAGCCAGAATATATTAGCGTGAGCATGTCGTGTTCGCCTGATGAACCCAGCGTACATTGTTGTTTCTTGTTTAATACTTGATTCTCGACGTCCTTGCAGTGGCCACAGCAGGCGCTCGGCATTGAATGAAGATCGGGAGTCACGTGTCATTATCAGTAACGTTCCATGGCCGGTAACATGGGCGCGTGGGTGATCGACTGAAAAGCGGCCGTGGTAGTTCCAAGTGGTACGTGCGCTTGTTGAGTGGGCGTGATCTTTTGCGTGCGCGCGCGCACGCACGCACGCACAGCACACGCACACACATAAACACACTTTCTCTCTCTCTCTCTCGCTCGCTCGCTCTGTCTCGAGGCGCGGCTCTCTCGAAAGAATGGACATAAGGCTCAGAGTTCAAAAATTGGCCCGCTTTCTCTATAACGCAGTCATTTTTTGGAGCGAAACTCCTTAGGCACGCAACCCGCCGTGTCTGTCGCCGCCGTCGAAGCTCCCTGCGCCGGCAAACCGCCCAGAAAAACGAGTGACCGCTCCCAGTGCGGCGGGAGCGGAGGTGCAGCGCCAGTTGGCACGCTCTGCGCCACACGCGCCGCTCAATCACTCGCTCAGTCGCTCCAGGCAGCAAATGATCGAGTACAGCAAACGCTCTCCTCCCCCTCTCCCCACCCCTCCCCACCCTACCACCTTCATGGAAGCCAGCAGCGTGACTAGGCTCATAGCCATTTGCGTCCCATTTCTAAAAAAAAAGTTTCGTTCATTAAATATATTCGTACACGAAACTGCCAATTTTTAATTTGCTGACCCAATTATCTCCAAGCGAGCTACTCGCTCGTTCGCAACACCGAAACTTGAGGGTGGACAGTTTATTCTATCTCAGGGTCGTTTCTTCTCTCGCCCTCTCGTTAGCACATCTCTGTGATGTGAAGTAGTCAAGTTCTGTCTGAAAGCGTTACCTCTTTTGTAGTGAAGAGGAATGCCCACTACTGCAGCGACATCGACACGTGGGCGCGAGGCACGAGCTAGGACTGCCTGATTGCTGCTGCGACGCGTTAGGACTGCCTGATTGCTGCTGCGACGCGGGCATTCGCTCGGAGGATTTCAAGCTGGACGGTTGTGCCCTCGCGATCTCCGACTTCAGCGTAGCTCCCGCCGACTGGTTCGCCCTCCGCGGTCTCCTGATGCCGTGCAGCTCTCGCATTGTGGCACCCCGCCCTTGGACTGCTTCGACCGGATCCCCACTTTCCTATCTCCTTCTTTTTTCCTCTCGTTGGCTGGCGGCTTCTTATCCGTCTATTTTCCTTCTATTCTTTTTATCCCTCCCTCCTTCTCCCTATATCTTTTATTCCCCATATCCCATTCCTCTGCTGACCTGTTGAGGTGTCCTCGTAAGGAGAGACAGTTACGGGTCGGCACCTTTCTTTTCTTTTCTTCTGATATAACCACAATCTCTGCTGCGACGCTGCCCGCATACTCGGCCGGCTCTTGCTGCTTCGGTACCGACGCCGCTACCGCTGTTTACCTTGCATTTACATTATACTTTAAATGTGCAGACTATTGCCGAAAAAACAAAAGCCAAAGAAGGTGTGTTGAGCTGTGCGTTCAGATATCCTTAAGAAAAACAACCTCCAGCAGCCTCGCAAAATAAGTTGTTTTTAAGTCAAACTAAGTGAAAAAAGGCAAGGAAATGGCTCGAGTGGCTTGTTGTTTTGATGATTCATCAGGAAAATTTGTGGCGTACGAAGCACCAGCAGGGATGCACAGGGGTCACGTAAAGAAAAGCAATCAAATCAAAAGAAAGCATGCGGGTGGACTGCTACAGACTTGGGGTTAACTGAGAAAGAAGGAACAACGAATGTAAAAGAACTTAAGCCGCTTGGGCCTCGTACTTTTGGTCCCCAACGCCCTAACTAACCGATATAACCATAACGCACGCGTAACTGGAAAACACTAGTGGTTAAAAATAAGGTTTGAGTTTTCATGCAGTTAGGGCTCATTTCTGTCTTCAGATTGTTAAGAAGGACTGTGTAACATTGCAAGGACGAGAGAAACCGATTGAGATAGACGAAGCATTTGCTATCAACCACCAAGTGGTTAACCATGTGTGTCGTGGCTAATAGTGAGCCCTTAGTTTGTCTCAGTCTTTTTATTCCATCGTTGCACGGTCATCGGATGTTTCTATAGTATGTCCCAACCAGCCTAGGCTAAGACGTTAGTGCAGTCTTGAAAATGCGAGGCAAAAGAAAAAAAAATTATTAGGTCGTTTAGTCTCTTGGGTGTAGATTGCGCAGCGGGAGTCGCACAGTGTCGGTTCTATCCTATGTATTGTCCCTATTAATTCATACGAGCATAGATAAGGCAACTTTCGTCATTTCAGCCGTAACTGAAAGATAAAGTGTTTTGAATGAGACCAAGGAATGCAAACAGACGGAGAGGTGTGCATGGAGGCGGGGGCGACCGTACCTGCAGGAGAGAAGGCGAGTGAAACACCAAACCACTTCCCACCGCTTCCGCTGCCTTTCCTCAGCCTGAGGCCTAATTCCTTTTTCATGGAGGTTCAAATCCACCGACGGACGCAACAAAGCAGAAATGATAAAGGAAACACTGCGCAATTTTCATTAGGAGGCCCACCTTCACATATCTCATGTCTTCACGGTTGGGCGAGGCCTTTCTAACAAAAGAAAAACTCATATATATCTATCTATATATCTATCTATATATATATATATATATATATATATATATATATATATATATATACAGCACTGACAGTTGGGCAAGTGTTGGTTCATAGTTATGAATGGCACAGAAAAAACACAAAACACAAATGAAGAAAACCACACAGACACGGGTGCCGGTGCAAAAAAAAAAACACACACACGGAGCACAGATCAAGAAAAACCACACAGGCGCCGGCACCCGTGTCTGTGTGATATTCTTCATCTGAGTTCCGTGTGTTTTTTTTTTTTTGCGCCGTCCATAACACTATATTACTTCAAGAAAAAGGTTCGTCCGATAGATTGCCGCCACTGCCGCTTCGCGGTTATGCTTCGCAATTCCCAATCGAAGCACCTGCCTTGGATTTATTCATGCTTCCCAGGAGCCCGAGCGCACGGAGCAAGAATATGCCCGAACGTCACGAAATAAAGGAGACTCAATTTGCTTTCTTTACTTCGTTGCTTGGATTTCTTTTACGTGTCTCGGGAGAGCCCGGCGTCCACCGATTAAGCGTGGTAATTCACTCCTCTTCTTCTTCCACAAAGAAGTGTGCTCCATCAAAAATTCCGGCCCTAGAGGGGTCGCGGTAAGCCGCAATAAGGTGCCAATATATAGCATGCACCAGGGGGCGCGATAGTGGAGCGCCGCGAGAGCGCGGTGCGGGAAGGTTGAGAAACAATGAAGAGTTGGGAAGGCTTTAAGTACTGCGTAAAAAAACTGAAAGTGCGTAGGGAGAGGGGGACAAGCCTGAGCAATTTCTTCGAAACTTATAGTCGAAGCCACATATTTAAACTAAGCGTGCGTGCATATAAGGTATTTCCAGCTTTACATGTTCGTAAAGAAATATGGAATATAGGCATATGAGCTTGAACGGCACGCATATGAGATATTGCTGGGAGAGTGAGGTCGATATTATATGAACAGCCGCATGCAGTGCGGCGAAATTGACGAGTGGTGGGCGGGGCGAGATAACTTCGGCGCGAACTTATTGGACGACGTCTTCACAAAGCACGTGACCTCGTGGAGGTGCATTCCCTGCCCATTTCAATCTGATCTGGGCCGCATGGGCAGTGTTGCGATTGGATTTAGAGATGTACATCTGAGCGTGTGTATTTATGCATTGAAATACATTTGCAAGATGTGTTTTCATCTCCGTAGTGCAACGCATTTAAGATGTATCGATCATATCATGACACTGTACATGACATATGTACCTCGTTACTTTTTTTGTAAAAAAAATAACTGACCTGTGTGTGTGAAGGGGGGGGGGGGGGGACTTTTGTGCTGTGCCAAGCAAGGACACGCCGATGGTTGGAGACAGTGAGAGGCAGTGAAGGGTTCTCAGCACGTGCTGAATGGCCCATATATTAACGTCCAACGTTGTGACAGCAAATTGGCGGATGCAGTCATGCTCTGCCGACATAACTCACAGTCCCTCAAGACAGGTGCAAATCTCTGTGTTTTCAAGGCGGCAAGTCATTTCACGCACCCCTCATTCAGGCTGTAGCAGTGTTGCCTAAATCACGGCCTATTTGAGAGGTTGCTGTTGTTTAACAACGCAAAAACTATCCCGGCAGTGCAGATGTTATTTATGTCTAGAACAAATGTATACAGTTTCATGATTCACCGGTGTTCGTTAGTATTTCGAGAAGTTTCATGAACTACTTCTTGCACAAAATGTTTTAGACAACCGACAAAAGCACAAACGAGCGCAAGTTCGTTGTCTAAGAAATTTTGCGCAAGAAGTGGCTGATAATAAGCTCTAATTGGCACATTGTCAAGAAGTGTTTGAGTTGCAAGTTTGAATGAGGTGAAAAGTAATATAGATAATATCGTGCGCCTAACAAATGTATTTGCGGAGTATCGGCATTTCCGAAATCAAATAAATATTGCAGTAGATGTAATTTTGTCTCCGTATTTTCCTATCTCTGTATTGTATTGGTTTTAAGCTTTTCTACGATGTTTATTCGCAGTCAGCAGGGCCAAACGTTGGACGGAGTCTCATTGTGAGGTTTTCATAAAATCCACGTCTTCAGGACATGAGGGTTTTGCGCCTGTAAAAAAATTGGCCCCATATCTGCATGTTACACTGCAAATGTCGTCTAAAGACGATAGTCTTGCGTCTGGAGAGAGTGAGCAAAACATTTATTCGATGTCCCACGCAAGAAAATCGGTGAATGCTATATTGGAGGCGCTGCGTTAGAGTGCCTCGAACATGCAGCCGAGGCGAACGAGTGCATCAAGTCACGTCACACGTGAGACATGAGCGCTATCTGGCAGTTATCTCGGAAGACGAAGCGCGGGCGCCTTGCGCGCCCGTCTCGGAGGTGATGAGGTGTAGAACGCAAGGTGACGGGTAGGTGCCATCACCGTGTCGTCTTAGCAAAGCGTTGGAAACACTTGCTTTTTCGTGCAAGCGTTGCATGGTCAGCGCAGCGTGATAAACGGTATACGGTTCTTAGAATCCCTTATATATGCCTTTTCTGGTAAGAGAGATGCATACAGAATATTGACGTGTTGTTATTGTGCCTCAGATATGGGCAATAATTGCTTTTTAATAAACAATCGCACAAGTTTGAACGCTGAATCTTGAGCAATATTGGGTGGCGCTGCGGATAGGGTCGGCCATTTGGAGTATCGTTTGGCTACTTTGGTGCCGTTTGAGGTACAGTTAAGAACGGACAAACAGACAAACGTACAGACGGACAGACAGACGAAAATTTTTGCGTCGAAGGTACCCAAGAAAGACTATCGTCTTGAAAAAAGGAACTGCGCTCTGACGAACCCGGGTGCCATATGGAACACGTCGGACAAAAGAGACCGGAGACATCCTAGCGATGGCTCGCTAAAACGTTTCGGGAAGGCAGCAAAATGGTTCACTACTTTCTTTTTCACGAGTCTTTTTTCTTTCTTCTACTCACTTTAAAGAGGCGTTGAGGTGGGCGCTGAAAGACGGAGGAGTGAATGGAAGGGTGGAGGAGAGAGAGAGGAAGGGTTTGAATCGGAAGGAAGTGAATTTCTCTGTGGTCCGCAATGAATGCGTGAAAATAAAATATCATAAGGAATCCCCGGGAGGGCCCCTCCATACATGACGCATCCAATCTCTTTCACCATAGCCCCACCCTCTCTCTCCCCCGTTCCCTTACCCGAACACCGTTGCTCACCCCCACGTTTCTGCAGGGCTCAAATGACAGGCGATCGAAGTGAGGGCGTCCAGAATTTGGATATGAGTTCGACTGCTTAGCCTTTCCAACGCGGAGAGCATACTATTGGTTGAAGCGCATGGACGACAATGAAGCAGCCAGTACGTACCCTCTTGTGTCCTCAAAGGTGCGGTATTAGCAATACAGCCAGTGCAATTTGCTTCTTCAAGCCGCGTGATCCTCTACACCTCCTATAAGATATGGAGTAAAGCTTGAAGTTCAGCAAATTACGTTACGGAGGCACGCGAGACGACAAACAACAATTTATCACGTGCTGCGGCAAATGGATAAGTTCAGATGCTCGTCCAAATCTCATGGCCGAAAAATCGAGAACACCTACAGTGAGAAATATTCACGGGTCTGACACACCTGCACATACGAGATAAGTGCTCGAGTCAAGTCCGTTTTGTAACAGGTTTGCCGTTAGAAGTCGCCCCGGAGGGCATGGCTCACGCGTTACGAACAAATGTAGACCATTAGCACAATTTTAGTGTACGGATAATGTTTGAGTGGATTGCAAAAAAGCGGCCTCGCTGAGTAGCTAACACACAGAACAGCAGAGATGGGTTGAATTCACGCTGTACTGCTGATACGAATGTAATACGAATGTGTGATACGGCTGTATGGATCTCTTGATTTATATGTGGAGTTTAACGTCCCAAAACCACCACCCTATGATTATGAGAGACGCTGTAGTGGAGGGCTCCAAGAAATTTCGACCACCTGGGGTTCTTTAACGTGCACCCAAATCTGAGCACACGGGCCTACAACATTTCCGCCTCCACCGGAAATGCAGCCGCCGTGGCCGGCATTAAACCCGCGACCTGCGGATCAGCAGCCGAGTACCTTAGCCACTAGACCACCATGGCGGGGCGGCTGTATGAATCTCGGCCTTGTGTTTATAAGAACAAAAGCGCAAACAAAACATGGCTGATAATTTGTGATAAGAATTGGTATAACACGAAAGTGAAACGTGTCTTCGTAGAGGTAGTTGAGTGTTTACAGTGCTTGCCCCACCGCGGTTGTCTGATGGATCGGGTACTCTGATGCTGACCCACAGGTCACGGGATCGAATCCCGGCTGCGGCGGCTGCGTTTTCAATGGAGGCGAAAATGCTGCATGTAGGCCTGCGCGCTCAGATTTGGGTGCACGTTTTCGGAGCCCTACACTACGGCGTCTCTCATGATCATATGGCGAATTATTTATTTAATTAACTAATTAGTTAATTATTTATTAATTAATCAAATAATAAATATTTGTTAATTAACAATTTATTTATTTATTTATTTATCAATATTGTCAAGTCTCACGCGAGAATCCTTACAGAGAGGGTAACATAACAAAACATTATAGCGAAAAGGACATTATTAGCAAATACACAAATACAGGATGGATCAACATGAAACGCTACAATCGTACAGATAATCATCCAAGGTCTGTTCAAATTTCGACAAATCGTTCTGGTCAACAACACTCGCCGGCAATTCATTCCACATTTCAATCGTATTAGGAAAAAAGGAGTATTTGAATCTATCCGTACGAGTCCTGTACGTTTGTATGGCCCTGTTGTGGTTGCTTCTTGAGATCTTTTTACCTGGTGGCAGTAAGTATACTTCCTTGCTAATATTTATTTGGCCATTTAGAATTTGAAATAATAGTTTCAGACGATTTTTCTGCCTGCGCGTTTCTAACAAATGGAGGCCAGAAGAATGGAGCATTTCTGTAACCGATTCCGCCCTTCGATACCGGGAGCATATAAATCGCACCGCGTACCTTTGAATTTTTTCTATTTGTTTCTTTAAATAATATTGATGAGGGCTCCATACCACCGACGCATACTCAAGAACAGGCCTTATAAAAGTTTTATGAGCAGCAAGTTTCACAATGCCAGTTGCACCTTCTAGTTTTTTTTTTCGTAGAAAACATAACCTCCCATATGCCTTTGAACAAACATTGTTAATGTGTATGTTCCAAACATGACTGTGGAATGTCACACCCCACATATCAGTGAAATCACTGGTTTCAGTGCTTTGTTTCGGCACAAGGGCGAAGAAATGAATACTATAGCGAGAACTTGTAATGTGACGCGAAGAATGGCATAAGCAGCTCGACTTGCAGCGCACTCCTCGAGCGAAAAGGAAGCACGAAAGAAGACGAGCGTGCACTGACAACTGTCACAGCTCGACCCTTAAAACGCTTTCCTCAAACACCAAGAGGGACGCACGAGACGAGCGCGACCTAAGAACGGGCACAATAATTGCGTACTTCGCGTATGAGCAGCGCGCTCCTTTCGCAAACGCTGCCACTGCAGAGAACGAAGTGACCGGCGTGTTCTCTGCATTTTCAACGCACAAACTTCGGTGAAAGCACATTATGTGCGAGCCACCGCCGTCACGAGAGATGCGCGCACACACGAGGGACTATACGCCCGTGGAAGCACGACGACGTTTACAACGTGCCCTCCGCCCCATGCTAGTGATATAGCAAGAACACGCCCAAGCCATAGAGGTCCGAGTACCGCCAACGGTAAACGGTGTATACAAATGGCTCAACGTTAGTGAGCAGAAGAACGTACACTCTGTGGCGGAGCCGATTCCCGCGGCGCCCTGCGAAGCGAGGGGCAGTAGGTGCGATTACCTGTAATAAAGCTTTTAAATGCGAAGCATATCTTAGCGAATTTTGAGCGTATCTATCTATCTATCTATCTATCTATCTATCTATCTATCTATCTATCTATCTATCTATCTATCTATCTATCTATCTATCTATCTATCTATCTATCTATCTATCTATCTATCTATCTATCTATCTATCTATCTATCTATCTATCTATCTATCTATCTATCCATCCATCCATCCATCCATCCATCCATCCATCCATCCATCCATCCATCCATCCATCCATCCATCCATCCATCCATCCATCCATCCATCCATCCATCCATCCATCCATCCATCCATCCATCCATCCATCTATCTATCTATCTATCTATCTATCTATCTATCTATCTATCTATCTATCTATCTATCTATCTATCTATCTATCTATCTATCTATCTATCTATCTATCTATCTATCTATCTATCTATCTATCCATCCATCCATCCATCCATCCATCCATCCATCCATCCGCTTACGAAGTTTAGCTCTCCTGGCCGTTTCAATAATGGTTTCTATACAAAAAGTGGTATGACATAGCATGACTGCATGAAGAATATATTTGACTAGCCATACCAGGAAAATCAAGACATGTATGACATGAAAGCCATGATTTGCATTTCATGATGCTGCAGCTCTCGCGGTGGTTTCGTTTACATGACATGTTGCAAAACTGGTATGGTATGACATGACTGCATGGCGAACGCAAGTGACAACCCTAACGTAGAAATAATGACATTCATGTCATCTAGGTCATGAATCATGACTACATGCCACGCTGATGATGCGCTCATGGCCGTTTCGCTAGCTTCACACATACCAAGTTTGGTATTACGTGACGCGAATGGATGACGAAGGTATTTGACTGGTGCAAACACGATAATCATGAGATGCGTGTCATGATAAGAACATGACTACATGCCTCACTCAAGGCACCAATACACTTCCACGGGACCAGCGCGCGTGCGCACCGGAGTTCGTTTCATTGCGTCACGCCGGCGATGCCACGCCAGGCACAGATCTGCCTGCCATATACTCGCAGGCGGGCGTCGAACTGCGTTGCTTAGACGCATGCGCGTGTGAACGCGGAGGGCGTTTCTACGTCACGAAGGGAGGCAGACGCAGCGCTGTCTGGGTAGCGTCATCGGCACGAAATGCACTATGTCGCATTTCGCGACGGTTGCCGCCTGGCCGCGCCGACGAACGCTGGTCGCGCCGGTCGCGCTTGGCGTCAAATTATAGAGTGCTCGCGTTGCTTACGCAGCGTTGCTGTGCCAAGCGTGCACGCGCGTCAACGTTCCGTCGGAGTGTATTCCCATATGCTCAGATTTGGGAGCACGTTAAAGAACCCCAGGTGGTCGAAATTTCCGGAGCCCTCCACTACGACGTCTCTCATAATCATATGATGGTTTTAGGACGTTAAACCCCACATATCGATCGATCGGAGTGTATTGGGTCATTCATGATGCGCTTGTGACCATTTCGCTAGCTCCACATATACCAATTTTAGTATCAGGTGACGTGAACAGATGACGAAGGTAAATGACAAGATCGAACATGATAAGCAAGACAAAGAAGTAATGTATGGACTACTTTACCTCCGCCTCGTAACGTTTTGCACATTTAAGGTAACATATTAACCTTCCTCATCGTGCTTCGCATATCATAGATTCCCACTCTACGTGGGATCTGCCAACTTTTTCTTTTAGTTTTTACTTTGCCATCTGTTAGTGTATACTTTGCAACGTCATATCCATAAAGGAAATACGTCAGTGCAGCCATGGAGGATGCCAGCGTAAAACAAATGTCATATCAAAAAGATAAAAAGAAAAAGTGAGACTATAGCGACGTTGAACATACGACAACCTGTCATGACCGTAAAATATAGCGACGTTGAACATACGACAACCTGTCATGACCGTAAAATGATAAAAACACTTCGAAATCAAAAACTTCCATGAATTTCAGGAATTTGTTATAGCGCGGACGAATAGTGGAAAGAAACAGCCACTTTAATTTTTCGACATGGCTTGGCAAGTTAAGAGATGGTCAAGTTTTCTGTGGAACTACTTGGGATAGATGAGTGTGCGTGAATGCGTGCTTACGAGAAATATAAATGATGCAAGAGTAGTTCTGACAAATATATTGGCAGATCCCATGTAAAGTGGGAATCGATGATATGCGTAGCACGAATAAGAAAGGTTGATATGTCACTTTAAAATCAGCACAACGTTACGAGGTGAAAGTAAATGATGCCGTACATGACTTACGTGTCATGATTATCATGATTAGATGTGTCGTCTGCCTTCGTCATCGATTCACGTCACGTGATACCAAATTTAGTATAGGTGGAGCTAGCGAAACAACCGCGAGAACGCTATGAGCGTGGTATGTTGCCATGTTCCTACATGACACGCGTGTCAAGATTATCATGTTTGAACCAGTCATATATTTCGTTATTCATTGAGTTCACGTAACACCAAATTTGGTATGTGTGGAGCTAGCAAAACGGCTCATGAAAGGCAAAATGAAGGGCAAAAAATGAAGGGCAAATAAGCATCATGAAGGGCAAAATATACTCCAATGTAGTGTTGACCGCGCGCACGCTGGGCACAGCGACGCTACATTAGCAAAACGCAAGCACTCTATAGTCGGACACCAGGCGCGACCAGCGTCCGTCGGCGCGGCACGACGGCAACCCGTGCGAAATTCGCGCGGATGCATTACCCAGACAACACTGCATCTCCCTCTTATCGTGACGGAGGGATGCCGGACGCGCTGAAATGGGCATGCGTCTAAGCACCGCAGCGCGGCGCACGCCTGCGAGTATATGGCAAAACCGGTGCCTGGCGTCGCAAAGGCGGCGTGACGCGACGAAATGAACGCCGGCGAGCACGCACACCGCATCACGTCGAAATGTATTGACGCCTTGACTGTGGCATGTAGTCATGTTCTCACATGACAAGCACCTCATGATTATCATGTTTGCACCAGTCACATACCTTCGTCGTCCATTGACGTCACGAATACAAATTTGGCATATGTGAAGCTAGCGAAACAGCCGCGAGAACATGATGAGTGTGGCTGTAGTCATGTTGTTACATGACACGCACGTCGTAATTACCATGTTTGAATGTGTTAGTTACCTATGTCGTCCGTTCGCACCACGTAATACCGAGTTTGGTACACGTGAAGTCAGCTAAACGGCCGCGAGCGCATCATGAGCGTAGCATGTAGTCATGTTGTTACATGACATGCATCTTGTGTTTATCATGTCTGCACCAGTATCATACCTTCGTCATCCATTCACGTCCCGTAATGCCAAATTTGGTATAAGATAATTTAGCGAAACGGCCGCGAGCGCATCATGAGCGTAGCATGTAGTCATGTTGTTACATGACACGCATCTTGTGTTTATCATGTCTGCACCAGTATCATACCTTCGTCATCCATTCACGTCCCGTAATGAAAAATTTGGTATAAGAAAATTTAGCTAAACGGCCGTGAGCGCATCATGAGCGTAGCATGTAGTCATGTTGTTACATGACACGCATCTTGTGTTTATCATGTCTGCACCAGTATCATACCTTCGTCATCCATTCACGTCCCGTAATGCCAAATTTGGTATAAGAAAACTTAACTAAACGGCCGTGAGCGCATCATGAGCGTAGCATGTAGTCATGTTGTTACATGACACGCATCTTGTGTTTATCATGTCTGCACCAGTATCGTACCTTCGTCATCCATTCACGTCCCGTAATGCCAAATTTGGTATAAGATAATTTAGCGAAACGGCCGCGAGCGCATCATGAGCGTAGCATGTAGTCATGTTGTTACATGACACGCATCTTGTGTTTATCATGTCTGCACCAGTATCATACCTTCGTCATCCATTCACGTCGCGTAATGCCAAATTTGGTATAATTTAGCGAAACGGCCGCGAGTGCATCATGAGCGTAGCATGTAGTCATGTTGTTACATGACACGCATCTTGTGTTTATTATGTCTGCACCAGTATCATACCTTCGTCGTCCATTCACGTCCCGTAATGCCAAGTTTGGTATAATTTAGCGAAACGGCCGCGAGCGCATCATGAGCGTAGCATGTAGTCATGTTGTTACATGACACGCATCTTGTGTTTATCATGTCTGCACCAGTATCATACCTTCGTCATCCATTCACGTGAGTCCCGTAATGCCAAATTTGGTATAAGATAATTTAGCGAAACGGCCGCGAGCGCATCATGAGCGTAGCATGTAGTCATGTTGTTATATGACACGCATCTTGTGTTTATCATGTCTGCACTAGTATCATACCTTCGTCATCCATTCACGTGAGTCCCGTAATGCCAAATTTGGTATAAGATAATTTAGCGAAACGGCCGCGAGCGCATCATGAGCGTAGCATGTAGTCATGTTGTTACATGACACGCATCTTGTGTTTATCATGTCTGCACCAGTATCATACCTTCGTCATCCATTCACGTCCCGTAATGCCAAATTTGGTATAAGATAATTTAGTTAAACGACCGCGAGCGCATCATGAGCGCAGCATGTAGTCATGTTGTTACATGACACGCATCTTGTGTTTATCATGTCTGCACCAGTATCATACCTTCGTCATCCATTCACGTCCCGTGATGCCAAATTTGGTATAATTTAGCGAAACGGCCGCGAGTGCATCATGAACGTAGCATGTAGTCATGTTGTTACATAACACGCATCTTGTGTTTATCATGTCTGCACCAGTATTATACCTTCGTCATCCATTCACGTCCCGTGATGCCAAATTTGGTATAATTTAGAGAAACGGCCGCGAGCGCATCATGAGCGTAGCAAGTAGTCATGTTGTTACATAACACGCATCTTGTGTTTATCATGCCTGCACCAGTATCATACCTTCGTCATCCATTCACGTCCCATAATGCCAAATTTGGTATAAGATAATTTAGCGAAACGACCGCGTGCGCATCATGACGTAGCATGTAGTCATGTTGTTACATGACACGCATCTTGTGTTTATCATGTCTGCACCAGTATCATACCTTCGTCATCCATTCACGTCCCGTAATGCCAAATTTGGTATAAGATAATTTAGCAAAACAGCCGCCAGGGCATCATGAGCGTGGCATGTAGTCCTGTTGTTACATGACACGGATCTAAGAATCAATAAGTTTGCACCAGTCATACACCTTCGTCATCCATTCACGTACCGCAATACCGAATTTGGTATATGTGACGCTAGCGAAACGGCCGCGAGCGCCTTATGAGCGTGGTATGTAGTCATGTTACATGACACGCACGTCATTATTTTCACGCTAGGGTCTGTCGCTTGTGTTTGCCATGCAAATCATGTCATACTATACCAGTTTTGCAACATGCCATGTGAACGAAGCCACCGCAACAGCTGCAGGACCATGAATTGTAAATCATGACAATCATGACATACATGCCATGATTTTCATGCTATAATAGTCAAATATGTTCTTCATACACTCATGTTATTCCATACCAAGTTTGGTATAGATACCATTATCGAAACGGCCAGGAGAGCTAAAAGTCGTAGGCGGCTATATATATATATATATATATATATATATATATATATATATATATATATATATATATATATATATATATATATATATATATATATATATATTTAGATAGACAGATAGACAGACAGATAGATAGATAGATAGATAGATAGATAGATAGATAGACAGATAGATAGATAGATATGCTCAAAGTCGAAGTTCGCTAATAAATGCTTCGCATTTAAAAAAGAAAAAAAAAAGATGGGGGGTGGAGTTGAAGTCTCACAACCCCTTAGGATTAGACCTTTCGGGCGCGGATTATGATTCGTTGTCCTAAAGTGGGTTACGTTCACCCAAAACAAGTGCAAGGGACTGAATATTGTATCTCAAGAAAGAAGGTGAGGTAATGCATTGCTTTACCCAACTTTAAGTATTTAATGATAATTAGCGTGTATTTAGATATTCTGATATTTTGAATTGAACTGAAAATCATAAGATTCCGGTTCACATTTCGCATCAATATACTCGAATATTAGGCTAGTATGGACGCCAGTATTGCTTTATGGTTGCATTTGTTTCTAGTGAAGAAAAAAAATTGCCCGCACCTTCCCTCGGGGGAACACTGAGGAGGATGCGGAGCATATAATTGGTTAACGGGGTGTTAAAGTGCGACTTACTTGGGTTGATGGCTAAATTGGTTAACGTGGTTGTGAAATGGGGTGTTAAATTGCGACTTACGTGGGTCGATGGCTAAATTGGTTAACGTGGTTGTAGGAGGGGGTGTTAAATGAGTGAACACGTACACACGTATGCGAAAGGGCGGCGCTGGTCGAAGGGACGTCGATCATTGTGTTTGTGGATTCGTTGGAATTCATTTCACCGCGACCTTGGACGTCGACGCGCCGTACAAACCAACCGACGAGCGGCAACTGAGCGAGTGAGCGCCGACCTTGAGTATATATACAGCGCGACGGCGCATGCACTGTCAGCTGTAGAATGTTCGAGAAGGGGGAGAAGCGCAACGGCGCATGCGCGCGCGTCAGCTGCCGATGTTCTCGAAGCGTGACGGCGCATGCGCGCTACATTATACAGCTAGCGAATGTTCGTGAAGAGGAGAAGCGCACGCGGTGTGTAGAGGAGGAAGGGTGCACAGATGGTGGAGGAGTGAAGCGCGCGTGGTGTGTAGAGAAGGAAGGGATGCACAGATGGTGGAAGAAGGAGGAGGAAGCTTGCGGACGGCGCCGCACTACAAGCCTCGAGTATTAGATGCTCCGCATCTAATAATATTGTTGTCGCCTGGAACGTGGGCCCAATGATCGTCAAACGTGGCAGCACCCTCATCAAGGTGATTCTCTGCAGAAATACGAAACAAACAAACAAAAAAAAAACAGCAGGAAGTGGAAGATGAAGACTTGTGATGAAATATTTTGTAATTCCAGATTCAGTTTCGAAGAAGACGAGTCCACTTGTCGAAACATCGGCTCGACTACAAGCCGGTTGTAGGCCCGTGTGCTCAGATTTGGGTGCACGTTAAAGAACCCCAGGTGGTCGAAATTTCCGGAGCCCTCCACTACGGCGTCTCTCATAATCATATGGTGGTTTCGGGACGTTAAACCCCACAAATCAATCAATCAATCGACTACAAGCCCCCTGTTTATTTACAGTTTCTTTAACCTGAAAAAAATGCGCGCCACAACGGAGTTATATGAATGGTTGTTGTCCACTCCGGAAGCGTGTTTGAATGTACGTATACTGAATTTGAAGCCTCTTGGAGAAACACTTATTGTTCACGACGCGCCTCCGCAGTCAACGCGCACACACCGTCGCTCCATTGTTTAGCGTAAATTGCAAAAGCTTTTGAGAACTAAGGACCCTTTCACTGTTTACAAACAGAGCCCCTTGATGACATACGGTTTCTTGCACCGATGTGCCAAAATAGCACTGGTGTGCAAGAAGAACTTCAGAAGATAGCCCGCTAATTTTCTACACTTTCTTTCCCCTATTTGGCAAAATATATTCATATAAATGTTCTTTTGAGCTACGTAAAATATAAAAAGGTTATCTTAAACGTTACGCACGTTCCTTTTATCTGAAAAAATAAACTAAAGAGAGACATTTCTTACATTTGAAAAGAACTTGAAAACGTGCTTTCAGTTTCGACGTTAGGAGCTGGTAAATGAAATGACCGGAAGTTTTTTAGGGTACAACGCTTGTGACCTTGAAACCGTCTGTACGCACACCACTATGCGGGAACCATAAGCTGTACTGGTACAGACTCACCGCTGAAATTTACAAACCGGAACACGATAATAACAATGGGCGTTTAGAAAAAGTGTCTAACGATTGAGAAGACTTTACACTCTTCAATTCGTGGCAACACGTGTGTTTAGAAAAAAAGTGTTTAGTGCTTCGGAGTACGTCGTACTTTACTATGGGAGGGCAGAAAGGCGTCCCGGTAAGCCGATTATTAATGAAAGATCGCGTGTTTACAAAAAAGGGGTTAACAATTTAGAGTACTTGGTACTGTACTATGGGAGAGAATAAAGCCATCCCGTGGACCTCACACTTGATGAGGCCGTGTCGTCAAAAATGTTCAAGCTGTCTGTTTTTTTTTTTTAAAAAGTGGTTAGCAATTTTCACTACTTTGTACTCTACTATATGGGAGAGCACAAAGCCATCCCGTGGGCTTCGAACCAGCCCGTACAAGACTGTGTTAAAAAAAAAGAAATGTTTAATAATTTTGAGTACTTCGTATTCTATAGGAGAAGTAGAGCATGTGTGGGATTCATGTCCATGCTTAATAATGATTGTTTAAAAAAAGGGGTAACGATTTAGAGTACTAGTTACTCGACTATGGAAGAGCTTAACGCTGTCCCAAGACAAATGTGTTTAGAAAGAGTGGTTAACAATTTCAAGTACTTAGTACTCGACTATGGGAGAGCCTAAAGCCGTCCCAGAACTAGAACAAGTGGTGACGATTGCTTTTAAGTCACCCTGCCAACCATTCCTATGGCTATGCGGCGAAAACAAATAGGTGTTTAGAGAAATGTGTTTAGAAAAAAAATGTTTAACGATTTCGAGTACTTCATACTCAACTATGGGAGAGCATTGAGCCGTCCCGCTGTCCGTACATCGGTTGAAATAGGGTGTTTAGATAAAGTGGTTAACGATTCAGAGTACTCGGTACTCTGCTCTTAGGCCAAGACACATCTGCACAATAACACGGAATTACAGGATACAGAGGCAGTTCACGTTTAAACGCACAAACGCGCTTGCGCCACTGGTTTGAAGTTGCAAGCTTGCACGTCCCAGATAATTTTATTGCATATTGTGAAGTCGTTTCTCGGTGAAACATGATACTTTTGGTAGGAGCGACGAATCTTTAATTTGCATAATGCGTATAGTATTTACGTTAGCCCAGAAGAAACTGCACAGCTTTTTGCCAGTCGGGAAATGGGGCAAACGATGCGGGGACAGAAAAAGAGAGAACAAAAAAGAAATAAATAGGAAGCGATAAACAATGAGAGAGAGATAGATGGATAGAAGGGAAATAACGAGAAAGACAGTAAGTTCGACAAAGGGAAATGAGATATAGGGAGAGAGGAATAATTAAATAATATTAAACAGATATCAATAAGATACAGAAGAAACAGCGAAAGAGAATGAAAGAGAAGGAAGCGTATGGAAGCTTCGCTGTCATATTTCTTTCCTTTCTTTCTGTCCCCTATTTCTTTGAAATAGGCCAATTTTAACCTTGATTATAGAATTCTATTATATAGACTACCAAGGTTGCTCAAGCATTCTTGTCCCAGGGAACCACGCTAAGTTTCATTAGGTGCCAATGAATGCCCCCCTACCCCGCTTTTTCATTCAGCTGACACTAAGATACACGTGCAAGAAATGGAAAAGCAAGAGCATATACAAAGTTTTGTTCACTGACATGAAATTGAACTCACTTGCTTTGCACCAACAAATCGATGCAAGGCTAAATAACACTCAGGGCTGTCCACATGTCAAGTGCTGCATTCAGTTGATTAATTGGTATTAGTTTTCGCATGAGCTATAGTCGGTTAAAACCTGGAAATAAATACAGGCTCCGTCCCCGGTACTGCAGCATGGCTGTCATTCATTTGCGCAACAGAGGAATGATTCGCGAGTTTCGTTCTAACTAAAAGCACTTTTTCGCTGGTAAGGCAAATACTATGCATACTATAAAGTAAAAGTTCGTCGTTCTTTGTTAAAACGTTACACTTCGTAGAAAGTGAAGTAAGCAATTTTAATGAAATCCGCCAAGATGTAAAATTTTTCGACCAAAAACTAGCGGAATGAGCATGAGCCTGTACGGGAAAGTGATCTGCCTAAATTTCGGAAAATGTGCGTGACGTCACGTAAATAACCGACTGCTAGACAGTAAGACATTTATCCCAACGGTCCAAAAAACCTCGACCCTCTTCTGGAGGGTCGAACAGTGCGTTGTAATTTGGTCGAGCAAGTGTCCCCTGGACACTTTCCAGGACACCGTCTAGAACTATGCGTCCAGGTTAGTCTTTACTTTTTATTATGGCTACTACACTGCATATTATTTCATTGAACGTTCAGGGTTTTCGCAGTCCGGCAAAGCAGGCTGAAGTGATTAGTGTCGCCCGCGCTGAAAATTGTGATGTTTTGTGCCTCCAGGAAACAAATTTTTTCTCGCTATCCGACGTGCTTGCTTTTAAACGAAGGTTCAACCTAGATTGTTATTTCTCTTTTGCTACATCTCGTTTTACGGGAGTAGGTATTATTATTTTTAACCGAGCTCTATTAAGGGATCATCATGCTTTTTACGATGGCGTGGGCAGGGTTTTGGCTTTAGACTGTAGCTGCTTTTCTTTCAGATTAAGGATACTGTGTGTGTATGGGCCAGCGCAAGCTGGACAGTCTAATGACTTTTTTAGAGACCTGGATGTGTTTTTTCTTGACGGTCGTGACGTCATTTTGATTGGCGACTTCAACTGCGTTCTAAATACGCGAACGGATGTACAAGGTCCTGGCTGGGGCCGGTCTGCTTGGAATTCACGCGAGCTTCGCCGCCTTGTCCACCACTTTTCATTACTAGACGCGCACAATGTAGTGCACGGAAATACCTTTGTTTGGACATGGCGACGTGGACGATCCTCCAGCAGGCTCGACCGGGCTTATATCCCACGAGCGTTAGAGGCGTTTGTCTCTGATTTATGCGTTCCGTCCTTCCCACCTTCTCCTGTGTACGTATCTGATCATCGGCCTATTGTCTTGAAGCTCGAAGTTCCATTTTCTTTCTCAGAAAAGCCATGGCGTCTTGATGTTCGCGTCCTGCAGGACGCGCGCTCAAGATCAGATTTGTCACGCGCAAGACGTGTGTCGCTCACGGCGTCTGGTCCTGAATATTGGGATGCGCTTAAAACACAGTGGCGCCTGCGCTGCGCAGTAGAGGGACGTTCGCTTCGTCGACGCGTTTCTGAAGAGCTTGCTGATACCGCGATGAAGTTACGCATTGCTTTGCGCGCCGAGACGCCTTCTCCTCTGATGCGAGCGTGGCAGCGTGAACTGCGTGAACGCTTTCAGCGCTTGACTGCTGCTTCGTCCCTGGCGGCAGCAGCATGGCGCTGTAGACACAACCCATGTGCACATCCCGAGGTGCTGCGCTACGCGAGACATTCGTTTTTTGGGCAATCAGAGTCACCTGTCTCTATGACAGCACAAATACCACCTGCGCAGCGGCTTCCTACGCGTGATCGATCTGTTTTCTTGGCGCATTTTGAAGCAATGTCGTGTTCGGCCATGCGGACTAACTGTGATGAAACACCGCCAATGCTTAGAAGTTTGCCCCGTATTCCTCAAGAAGTTGCAGATTGCCTGCACATCCCTCCGTCGGCTGAAGAGGTAAAGGTGGCACTGAAATCTATGAAACGTGGAACGGCCCCAGGGCCAGACGGTTTACCTGTTGAGTTTTACTTGACATTTTGGGATGAGATTGGTGCTACAATTACCGCGGTAATCCGGCGATGCTACGAGGACAGTGTCTTTCCATCAAGTTTTCGAGATGGACGCATTGTGCTTATTCCAAAGGGTGATGCTTCCTCTGTTAATCCTGAAGATTGGAGACCTATCACGCTCCTCAACGTTGACTATAAGATATTCGCGGCGGTAGCCGTTCAACGTTTGAGGGGTCTGTTGAACACCCTAATAGGTCATCACCAGACTTCATCAGTGCTTGGACGAGAAATACACAGCTTGTCATATACGACACGGGATATCATAGCTTATGCTTTGTCGCGATCTGCGCGTGGTATCCTTGTGTCTTTGGACCAGGAAAAAGCGTTTGACCGACTAGAGCACGCGTATATCTTTAATGTGCTCACAGCCTTCGGCTTTTCTCATTCGTTTGTGGAAATGATTAAAAATACGTACACTGGTCTGAAAAGCACACTAGTTCTGGATGGTTGGGAAAGTGCCGCCTTTTCCATAACACGTGGGGTCCGTCAGGGATGTCCATTGTCTCCTGTGCTATTTGTCCTCAGCCTTGAGCCATACTTGCGTGCTCTTGACGCGGATTCACGTGTCCAGGGTCTTGCGCTTCCTGGTAGCGGTGTCGTGAAAGTCACAGCTTTCGCTGATGATATAACCTTGTACCTTTCAGAGGAAGATAGCCTTTCACGCAGCCTGCATGTATTTTCCCAGTATGGCGACATTTCAGGTGCAGCGTTGAACATCTCCAAATCCCGGTATTTCTTCATTGGCTCTCCAAACTCCAGGCTTAGCGCCGGTGTTCCCATTCAGCCGGCCGCGTCCCTTCGTATTTTAGGTATTTCATACAACCACTACGGCATTTGCGAATCTGTTTGGTTAAACGCTCTCGAGGAAGTAAGACTGAAAATTCAGGATGCACGGGATTTTGACTTCCCGCTTCTTGAGCGGAGGTACCTTGCGCAGACTGTATTTTGCGGTCGCATTTGGTACCTTTCTCACGTCGTGCAACCATCTTTACGTATCGTGCGATCACTGCAGTCTGCTTTGTGTTCCTTTTTTTGGTCAGGCGGCACTGAGTTGGTCTCTCGCGCGGCACTGGGACGGCAGCGTGCTCAAGGAGGCTTTGCTTTCCCTTCAGTGTCCATACGCTGTCGGCTGCTGGCACTGCGTTTCCTTTTGCGCCTAGTGCAAGGGGAGGAATCTCCCGCACGAACGCTTGCATATTACTTTCTGGGTACTCACCTTCGCCATTTGATGCCTAATGTGCAACTTAACAGGGGGCCACAGTCAATAACACTTCCTGCGTTTTATGCAACAACTGTTGCATTTTTTCGCCATGTCAAGTCGAGCTGTCCTGGCATAGATGTTTTGAACAACCACATAGTTGAGACAACTGCTGCTTTGTTGCTTCCGTTGGTCCCGCCAGCCCGCCGTGCTCGCTCTAGACGGGTGTCTTGGAGCTCCTTAACGGCTTCTTTTCTGCCTGGACACCTTCGGGACTTCATGTGGCGCCTGGGATGGGGTGTACTTCCCACTCTCGACCGACTCGAAAGGTGGAGAATAGTCCAGTCAGCAACATGTCCGAACTGCTCCCTTCGGGAAACAAATCAGCATTTTCTGAGACATTGTATCATTGCTCGCGTTTTTTGGAGAGCCGTACATGCTGGATTTCGCTGCCTCAGAGTAAATCGCTTTGTTTCTTCTGGCCGTTGTTCGCGAGGCCGCTTCGCTTGTCTTCTCATTGTTGCCGGCGCTTTCTGCCTCTGGCGCAACCGCTGCGAGGCGGTTGCAGCGGGCCGCCGCCGCCGCGCGCTCTTCCCGATCCTAGAACGATTGTACTCGGAGCTGCTGTCTGTTTTGTCGGAGGAGCTCTTCTTCCTCGGTGAAGAGGAATTTCTTCGGCACTGGTCTTGCCCTTTTGTGTCGGTCTATGACGGACGAGTGAAACTTGTCTTTCGGCCGGCCTGGTATTGGTAGGCTGATCTGTCGATGCGCCGGCAGAAATGGCATGCCAACATGTAAATATGCAAAATGTACATATTTATGTTTTATTTGTCTCTTGTTTACCTTGAAGTATTTTGTGGTTGTGTTTGTGTGAACCATTGAATGTACATGTTTTTTCAACGTCATCTCATATCCATGTTCATGTAAATGACGTCTGTCTTGTCATCATCGTCAGAGTATGTCTAAGACGGAAATGTTCTGTTGAGTGTTATTGACGTTTGTGGCAATAAATTTTTTCTAAACACAAATTCTGCCTGCCAGGCTGCGGTGGTTTAGTGACTAAGGTATTCGGCTGATGGCCCGCGGCTGCATTTCCGATGGAGGCGGAAATGTTGTAGGCCCGTGTGCTCAGATTTGGGTGCACGGTAGCAAACCCCAGGGGATCGAAATTTCCGGAGCCCTCCACAACGGCGTCTCTCATAATCATATGATGGTTTTGAGACATTAAACCCTACATATTAATCAATCAATCAATCAATCAATCAATCAATCAATCAATAATCAATCAATCAATCAATCAATCAACCAATGAATTCTGTATAGGTGGTGTTACGCTTCATTTTACGCGAACCCCTTTGGGCCCAAATGCAAGACCGCGGACAGCGTGCGAACGCTCCCGGGCCTGTAAACGTATCGGGGGTAGAGGCGCAGAAGTGTATGCCCAGACGCCGAGGAACCTGAGACGCTGCTGCCGCGAAGGTCGTCATGTGCTGTGCGCGAGAACGCGGTGAGCTCGTGGCTCATTCGCACCTGGCTCTTGAGTGTGGGAACGCCGGTGGTGTGATCCGTGGCGCGATCAGTCGCGTGATCGGTGGCGTGACCAGTGGCGTGGTAGGTGGTGCGAACGCAAGGTGTTCCATATTTGGTCATGTCTGGAGGCGCCTGACGTCACACAAGCGTCTGGAACCCTTTAAAAACGCGCAGGGAGAGACTGGGTGAAGCAGACTGGATTGAGGTGGGGTGGTGGTGGTGGTGAAAACATTTAATAACCATTAAATGGTTACAGAGAGGTGATTGGGTTGGGGCCTTATTGGCCTCCTACCCTCACAGCACTAGGTGGAACCCCTATTCCGGGGCTCCATTGGCAAGCAACGCCGCCCGCGCACGTTGAACCAGAGCCTCTTGGGCCTTCAGGTCTTGACAGCCGAGCAGGGCCGCCTCCCAGTCCTCTCTCGTGGGATTGGGGTTGGGAGGGATAGATGGATTAGACTGGCACGCCCAGACGATGTGAAAGGTGTCAGCCACCTCACCACAGAACTGGCACGTGCCATCAAAGGATGAATTGAAATGTTTTAGCACCGCCGGGCACAGTACAGTATTGGTAAACAGTTTTAAAAGGAGGCGCTCGTCAGCGCGATGCAGTCCCTTACAAGGGTCTGGATAGCGCCGGTGCTCCTCCTTGTAGTAATTGGTAATATCTTTGAATGAAAGGGCCGAATTGTCTGATTGCGAGTAGGCTTCCAAAGACAGGGAGATAGCCCGGGAAGAGAGTGCGCGGGCGGCCTGATCGGCCTGTTCGTTACCCCTGAGTCCTTGGTGACCGGGTGCCCAAACCAGATTTCGCGGAGTTGGATTAACGTATCGGCAGCTAGGTTCCAGTATGCGCTGAGCAAGCGGTGAAGCCCACCCTGGCTGATAGTTCCGACAGGCCCCTCGTGAGTCGGTGATGATATGTTTAGAAGAGGGATAGGTGAGAGCCAGAGCGATGGCAACCTCCTCCGCGTGTGTTGCGCTGTAGGCTTTGAAAGTGAGCCCGTTTACGGTGTTTGCGTTGTGTATGACTGCGGCAGTATACCACCCCCCATGGTGCGGGCCGGCAACGTCCACGTAGCACACTTGTTCCTCTTGACCAAAGTGTCGCTGCAACGCTTCCGCGCGCGCCTGGCGGCGACCACTGTGGTTTTCTTTGGACATGTTGCGGGGAAGGAGTCGGACCCGGAGGGCGCGTCTCCAAGGTTCTGGCACTCTCAACTTTTCCTCAATATAGTAATCGTGTTTGATGTGTATTCGGTCCAAGAGGCGGCGACCGGAATGGGTCTGTGCAAGGCGCGTGTATTGGTTAACGAGGTGGGCTTCTCGAAGTTCCCGGTAGGTATTCACCACGCCTAGGGCCAGAAGTCTCTGGTTGGACGTGGTGATAGGGAGGTCGAGAGCCCGCTTGATAACTTTACGGTGGATGACCTCGAGTTGATCATCCTCGTGTTTGCGTAGGTGCAAGTAGGGAGTCGAGTAGAGTATTCTACTCGTTACGAAAGCATGGGCAAGCCGCATTGCATCCCTGCTTCGTAATCCGCCCCGCTTGTTGGAGACCCGGCGGACCATACGGCCCACCTGGTCTCCCACCGTGCGAAGTTTGGCTATTGTGGTGTCGGCCTTGCGTTGGTGGTGTATGAAGAGGCCACGGACGCGGATCTCCTTGGCCTCACGGATCGGTCCCGAGGGAAGACTGATATGGAGCTGAGTTGTGTCCTGAGGGGAGGGACGTACGTGCACAAATTCTGACTTAGCCGGGGCACACTGGAGTCCGCAGTAGGTCCGGAACTCTGCTCCTCGGCTTCTTACCTTTGTTTGTAAACTTGAATGTTCACTTTGGTCTAACTATGTAGTATTAAACTCTTTTGATTTGCTGTTCTGCGCCGTATCACCGGTACTTCCCTTCTCGTCGGTCCTGATGCAAGTTACGAGCACAACCTGCTGACAGCGGCGGTCAAGAGACACCCTTAACAGTGGGACGGTGGCTGCTGTGGGCGGAGTTTACATTTATTATTAGGCTGTAACTGATTATAGTGCGTTAATGCCTGTTCGCAAACATATGTTGTTGCCAATGGCGGCAGCCTGTCTACTGTCTTATCTTCAGCCCCTATCTTCAAACAGCTTAAGTGAGGATGGAGGTAATATAAGGCCACCAAGACACTAGTGCAAAAGTTAACCGCGTGACCCGTTTTTTGAGTCTGGCTGGCTACAACCTGCTGATGGGATCTATTGCACAGCTCACGCGTTTCTGCTATGCACTTTGATGGGCTTACTGAGACCCGGTTGAGGTTTCTTTTTTAGATCAATCGCATCTCGGGTTCGCCTTCAAGGTGACTTGACGAGAACTGTACCAGGGAGTCAGTGGCTCATGGAACCCAGAAGAGGGGCCCACGGAACCCCCAGGTTTCGTGGAACCAGCTTTGAGAAACCATGCATGGTCCAATCGATAGAGAGGCAAACCCGGTTTGAGAATATTGCCACGTTACATTTCCCAAGTTTTTGTTATCGTCCCAAACACCACACGATTCTCAGCGCAAACCGCGCCTGCAGTTTTCGAGAAGGTTCCGGACTGTAGTAGATCATTTCGATAAGATCACGCCCACTGTGCGAACGGTACAGATTGTTCTGGAACCTACGCCACCGCCAGCGATAACGCTAGAACATTCGACGGCAAGGGTATAAATGCCGACGCGCTTCGCCGCTTGTCAGTTGTTGATCGTAGGCCGACGCTCCGTTCGCCGCTATCAGTCCGAGACTGCTATCTGTGCGAGACTGCTGCTGTAATTGGACTTTTCGTTTACCGGGCACAGGTTCGCCCAAATAAACAGTTAAATCCCAACGCAAAGTCTCCTGTCTTCGGCCACGTCACGACCCCGTGACATCTGGTGGAGGTGCTGCTTCGTTCATGTACCGGACGCCTCCGTCAAGCCGTGAACCCAGCCCACGTCGCGGAGAAGACACCGACGCCAACCAGGAGCAGCGAACAAGCCGCCGACAGCAAGGGCTACCACCGGAGTACGGGCTTCTACAAGACAAGGCGTGGAAGACCAAGGCCATGACCACGACTGCAGCGACAATGACAACCGCAGCGTCCCAGCCAACGATGGTCATGCATCAACCCAGGGAACCACCAATTTTCCTTGGGTCATCATTCGAAGACCCGGAGTCCTGGCTAGAAATATACGACCGTGTGGCCGCCCTCAACCACTGGGACCATGACGAAAAGCTGCGCCGTGTGTTCTTCTATTTGGAAGACACCGCAAGGACCTGGCTCGAAAATCGGGAGTCCACGCTCCGAACGTGGGATGTTTTCTGCGGCGCATTCCTGCAAAAGTTCGCGAGCGTCGCTCGCAAAGAGAGGGCCGCTGCTTTATTAGAGACCCGGGTTCAGCTCCCAAATGAAAATGTCGCCATTTTCACAGAAGAAAACCCGACTATTCCGTCACGCTGACCCAGACATGCCTGAGGAGAAAAAAGTTCGTTTCCTCATGCGAGGGGTCAAACAGGAGCTCTTCGCGGGACTGATGAGAAACCCACCAAAAACCGTCCAAGAATTTGCAGCCGAAGCGACAACTATCGAAAAGACCCTGGACATGCGCACCAGACAGTATAATCGTCGCTTGACTGCAGACTGCGCTGCTGCTCAAGCCAGTAACTCCGGAGACCTGCGTGAAACGATCCGAGCGATCGTGCGGGAAGAGCTGCGCAAGCTGTTGCCTTCGGCGCAGCCTCAAGTGGATTCAATCGCCGACATTGTGCGAGGAGAAGTTCGGCAATCACTTCAAATTCCCCACGCACCGCTACCAGAGCCGGAAGCTATGAGCTACGCCGCTGCACTGCGCCACAACGCTCCTCCCCGTCCACGCCAAAACGCCGCCTCATCGCACTTCCGTCGACAGACGCCACCGCCGCCATCACCCCCACCGACGTCATACCGTTCGCCAGCGGTCCAGCGCAGTGCACCGAGGAAGACTGACGTCTGGCGCACCCCTGACCATCGCCCGCTCTGCTACCACTGCGGCGAGGCCGGACACACATACCGCCGTTGCCAGTACCGACAGATGGGACTGCGTGGCTTCGCCGTCAATGCACCGCGTCCACAGCCAGGAGAACGACCCGTGACATCGCCGACTACCTGACAGGAACTCGGTGGACACCACGAAGCCCTTCGCGTTCGCCGTCGCCCAGCCGCCGCACGTCACCGCACCACCGGCAGTACTTTGGCCCAACGCGGGGCCGGTCTCCTAGCCCGTATCCGGGAAACTAAGGGCAGCAACCGGTGGAGGTGCGACGAACTACCGAAGATCCTCCGACGACGACGACGCCGCGACGGAGCTTTCCGAGCACAACGCCAACCAGACAAAGCCCTGACGGCGAAAGCTCACTTACCGAAGGTGGCCTGACGACGCAACATGGAAGCAGCGGAACAAGCCGACGCAGCCGTGACCCGACGCCACGCCCTAACTGTAATGCGAGACGGCGAACTAGCGACCTCGACGTTCTTATCGACGGCCACAGTGTGACCGCTCTCGTCGATACTGGAGCCGACTATTCTGTCATCAGTGGGTCGTTCGCCACGAAGTTAAAGAAAGTTAGGACAGCTTGAAAAGGCCCTGAAATCCGCACAGCCGGAGGTCATCTCGTAACGCCTGCAGGAATCTGCACAGCGAGAGTCACCATTAACGGCCGTATTTATCCTACAGACTTCGTAGTTCTACAGCGTTGCTCGAGAGATGTCATCCTTGGCATGGACTTCTTATGCCTCCATGGTGCTGTCATCAACCTAAAAACAAAGTCGATAATGTTAGCCACCGAAGAAGCACTACCGCCGCGCACGCCGTCAGGACACCATGCCGTGATTGTGCTGGAAGAACAAGTCACCATTCCGCCTCGCTCAAGCGTCATTATTTCAGTCGGCGCTCCTAAATCACCTGACTTGGAAGGCGTCGTTGAAGGCAGTCAGCATCTGTTGGTCACCCGAAATATTTGCGTCGCAAGAGAAATTGCAGAGCTGCGGGAAGGCAATGCAACGGTTATGCTCACGAATTTCAGCAATGAGTACAAACATGTGAACAAAGGAACAACGGTTGCATACATCGAAGAAATTGTCGAAGCCACCAGTGCCTTCGCCCTCGCTGATTCTGCGGAACCTGCTCAGAGGAACCAAGCCCCTACCATTCCTTTCGACGTCAATCCCAGACTTCCGAACGATAAGCAAGAACAGCTCAAGGCCCTGCTCCTGCATTACGAAGATTGCTTTTCGTCGTCATCGAAAATTCGGCAGACCCCAATCACGAAACATCGCATTATAACCGAAGAAAATGCCAGACCACTCCGTCAGAGTCCGTACAGGGTTTCGACGCAAGAACGTGAGGCCATAAAGAGACAAGTTGATGAAATGCTGCGGGATGACATTATCCAGCCGTCCAAGAGTCCATGGGCATCCCCCGTGGTGTTAATGAAGAAAAAGGATGGGACCCTAGGTTTCTGCGTCGACTATCGCCGCCTGAACAAAATCACAAGAAAGGACGTGTATCCTCTCCCACGAATAGACGACGCACTTGATCGGCTCCATAACGCCAAGTATTTTTCGTCAATGGACCTCAAGACTGGCTATTGGCAAATCGAAGTCGACGAAAGAGACCGAGAGAAGACAGCGTTTATAACACCGGACGGCCTCTTCGAGTTTAAGGTGATGCCCTTCGGCCTTTGCTCAGCGCCTGCAACTTTTCAACACGTTATGGATACAGTAGTGGCAGGATTGAAGTGGCAGACTTGCCTTGTGTACTTGGACGACGTCGTCGTGTTTTCCTCGAGTTTTGACGAGCATCTTAGGCGCCTTGAAGCTGTACTTCAAGCCATCAAGACTTCCGGACTCACACTGAAGCCAGAAAAGTGAAGATTTGCGTATGAGGAGCTCTTGTTTCTGGGGCACGTTATCAGCAAGTCTGGAGTTCGTCCCGATCCACGGCAAACAGCCGCCATCATCGACTTCCCGCCGCCCACTGAAAAGAAAGCCGTACGCCGATTTCTGGGCCTGTGCGCCTATTATAGGCGGTTCGTGAAAAACTTCGCCCGCATCGCCGATCCTCTCACTAACCTTACCAAGGCCGACGTGGAGTTCAAGTGGGAAACGCCTCAAGAACACGCTTTCCAGGAGCTTAAACATCGCCTCCAGACGCCTCCGTTACTTGCCCATTTCGACGAATTCGCCGAGACAGAAATACATACTGACGCAAGCAGCGTAGGTTTTGGCGCCGTTCTTGTGCAGAGGACTGACGGACTTGAAAGGGTTATTAGTTACGCCAGCCGATCGCTATCCAAAGCAGAAGCAAATTATTCCACAACAGAAAAGGAGTGCCTCGCCATCATCTGGGCTACGTCGAAATTTCGCCCCTACCTCTACGGCAGGCCCTTCAAAGTTGTGAGCGACCACCACGCCTTGTGTTGGCTAGCCACCTTGAAGGACCCTTCAGGTCGCCTCGCACGATGGAGCCTGAGACTTCAAGAATATGACATTACTGTCATTTACAAGTCCGGCAAAAAACACTCCGACGCCGACTGTCTCTCTCGTGCGCCTGTCGACCAACCGCTACCCGACGACCCGGATGACGACTACTTCTTGGGAACGATAACTACCGACGACTTCCCTGAACGACAGCGGGCCGACCCGGAACTTAAGGCCCTAATTGAATACCTCGAAGGCAGGACCGCCGAAGTCCCAAAGGTATTCAAGCGCGCACTTGCGTCGTTCTTTCTACGAAACGGTCTTCTACAAAAGAAAAACTTTTCACCGCTTCGAGCTAAGTACCTCCTTGTGGTGCCTTCAGCTCTGCGACCAGAACTCCTTCAGGCCCCACACGACGATCCGACGGCAGGGCACCTCGGTGTTTCTCGCACGCTCGAGAGGATACAAGAAAGGTACTACTGGCCACGTCTTACTACCGACGTCACTCGTTATGTGAGGACATGCCGGGACTGTCAGCGACGCAAGACACCGCCGACAAGGCCAGCGGGACTTCTGCAGCCAATTGGTCCACCTTGCCGACCTTTCCAGCAGATTGGTATGGACCTACTGGGGCCGTTCCCGACGTCGGCTTTCGGAAACAAGTGGATCGTGGTAGCTACCGACTACCTCACCCGCTACGCCGAGACAAAAGCCCTGCCAAAAGGCAGTGCATCCGAGGTAGCCAAGTTCTTCGTCGAAAATATCGTCCTACGTCATGGCGCCCCGGAGGTCCTTATCACCGACAGAGGAACCGCATTCACTGCCGACTTAACTCAAGCGATCTTGGCATACAGCCAAACAAACCACCGCCGGACGACAGCGTACCACCCACAGACCAACGGCCTCACCGAGCGGCTTAACAAGACGATCGCCAACATGCTGTCAATTTACGTCGATGTCGAACACAAGACGTGGGACGCCATTCTTCCGTATGTGACCTTCGCATACAACACGGCGATGCAGGAGACGACGCAGATATCTCCATACAAATTGGTCTACGGAAGGAGCCCGGCAACGACGCTCGATGCCATGTTACCCAACGTCCCCGACGAAGAAAACCTCGATGTGAGCGAGTACCTTCAACGCGCCGAAGAAGCCCGACAACTTGCGCGTCTCCGTATCAAGAATCAACAGACGACCGACAGCCACCGTTACAACCTTCGACGACGCTTCGGGGAATACCAGCCCGGTGAACGTGTTTGGGTGTGGACGCCGATACGCCGACGTGGACTAAGTGAAAAGCTTCTGCGACGGTACTTCGGATCGTACAGGGTGGTTCGACGTCTCGGCCCACTTGATTACGAGGTTGCCCCCGACGACATCACGAACTCTCAACGACGCCGATCACGACCTGAAGTCGTCCATGTCGCGCGCCTCAAGCTGTTTCATGCGCGTTAACAAACTGAAACAGTGTTCTTTGTAATATTGTTGTATTGTAATTTATTTATTGCATTATTGTTGTACCTTCATCTTTAGTTAAAGCATGTGGACGATGCCTTTTTTTCAGAGGGGGGCAATGCCACGTTCCATTTCCCAAGTTTTTGTTATCGTCCCAAACACCACACGATTCTCAGCGCAAACCGCGCCTGCAGTTTTCGAGAAGGTTCCGGACTGTAGTAGATCATTTCGATAAGATCACGCCCACTGTGCGAACGGTACAGATTGTTCTGGAACCTACGCCACCACCAGCGATAACGCTAGAACATTCGACGGCAAGGGTATAAATGCCGACGCGCTTCGCCGCTTGTCAGTTGTTGATCGTAGGCCGACGCTCCGTTCGCCGCTATCAGTCCAAGACTGCTATCTGTGCGAGACTGCTGCTGTAATTGGACTTTCCGTTTACCGGGCACAGGTTCGCCCAAATAAATAGTTAAATCCCAACACAAAGTCTCCTGTCTTCGGCCACGTCACGACCCCGTGACAATATCATGGTCAGATATATATTGAAAATGATAAGTATGGCCACTGTAGGGCGAGGGGCACCATCGACCACGTAATTTGGGAGTGCGGTAGCTACCCGTGAATTTTAGCCCCCCCGCGGTGGTCTAGTGGTTAAGGTACTCAGCTGGTGACCCGCAGTTCGCGGGTTCGAATGCCGGCTGCGGCTGCTGCATTTCCGATGAAGGCGGAAATGTTGTAGGCCCGTGTGCTCAGATTTGGGTGCAGGTTAAGAAAACCCAGGTTGTCGAAATCTCCGGAGCCCTCCACTACGGCGTCTCTCATAATCATATCCTGGTTTTGGGACGTTAAACCCCACATATCAATCAATACCCGTGAGTTAAAGCAAGTATAGATTGTACAGAGGCCTGGGGAAGCTCTGTTGCGGAGTGGTGACAAAGGTCGACCAATAACGGAGGCTGTAGAAAAAACAGTAAAGACGCAGGAAGCTTTCAATGCCTGCGATGTTGGAAGCAGTGCCGAAAGCTCCAAGAGGTCGGGGAAGGATCAGTGCACCGACTGAGATGACAGGAGAAGAAAACTTAGACGAATGGAAAAAGGGCCTTGTGAGCTTTTTTTTTTTAAAGATTGTAGCCGTAAACAAGCCGGGCCCACAGAAGTATCCAACTAGAAGCTATTTTTTCTCTTTCTCATGTTGCCGAGGGCATTCTGTAGATTACGAAAAAATGCTTCGGTAGGCTAATTAATTTACTGATACATGCATAACTTTAAAAAATAACAACGCCGTTATTTATTTGTTACGTCCATGCAAATTGTGCGCAAAAAGTGGCCGCGTCTCCTTTAAGTTTTGCCATCTTATGGCGGTCAGCTACTAAGTCCATCCGTTATCCAAGGATAGTAGAAACATGGCGGATTAGCGTCGCCACTTAGTGACATAACTGAAGCCTATGGCCGTTTATATAAAGCATTTCCTTCTTCTACCCTTTCTCCACTGTGTGGGGTTAATTAATCGGTAACTACAGGTGAGGGAGTGGGCAAAGGGAGATGCAATGTACGGCGCCCGCGGACTTCTCGGGTTTCAGAGCGTGTGTTCCTTTTCTTTTTTCCCACGACGAGGCACACCTTTCATTTAAAAGAAAACAAAAAGAAAGAATAAGCCTCCATCTCTAGAAAATTGGTTGGCTGCACATTATAGGAAAGAGCCAGAGGAGAGTGGAAATGGAAAGTTCAAATCAACCACGACAAATGAACAGCCAATGAGAGACACTCTTTGAAGTAGAAAACAATAAAAAAGACAATTCTCTTTATTTTTTTATATGCGTGTCTTCCAAATGGCGAGGAACTATTACCGGAAAACTACTTTTTCTGAATTGTGCTCCCAAGGCAAGGGCACTCGTCGATGACTGATTGGCACACATTATCGCACGTTTTCGTGCGTATTTCATTACTGACCTCTCCATCCTTTGCGATCGTGAATATCGAACTACTCAAAAAAGTTGGGAAAGTGGGGTAAAAAAAAGAACACGTAATAAATGAAGCTCATCAGGACATGCACAAAGCTTTCTTCATTTTTGTTTTGTGTCCTATTGCCGATTTTTCCTTACCGGTTCGCGCAAGAGCTCGTTTATTCGAGGTAATTTTTTTGCCCCTAATTTTGCCCCACAGTCGAAGAGACGGCCACACAAATAGATTCCTGAATGATATCACACACACACACACACAAAAAAACGCGAACTGTAAAAGGACAAAGCAAACTAAGCGAAAACGAGGAATAATTGGCTAGTCGTTTGCTGGACTAGGTAACACCATTCTTTTCTTTTTTCCCTGTGAACACTTTGTAGCGCAGAGAAATGATTACAATATTTCAAAGATCTAAGACGCGCACATTGCTTGATTATCTGAATATTCCGAACCTCGGCGCTTCCGTCCTTCCTATAACCCAGTTATTGATCACCGATTCTTTTGCACTCATCGCACATCTCTTCTACGCACGTTACTTTAAAATAGTGTTGGTCGTTGGACATCAACCATTGGTTGCATGCAATGCCACAACATGAAGGGCGTCGTGGTTTTAGCCCAAAGGCGTGGGTCTGTCTATTCCTTGTATGTATGTATGTATGTATGTATGTATGTATGTATGTATGTATGTATGTATGTATGTATGTATGTATGTATGTATGTATGTATGTATGTATGTATGTATGTATGTATGTATGTATGTATGTATGTATGTATGTATGTATGTATGTATGTATGTATGTATGTATGTATGTATGTATGTATGTATGTATGTATGTATGTATGTATGTATGTATGTATGTATGTATGTATGTATGTATGTATGTATGTATGTATGTATGTATGTATGTATGTATGTATGTATGTTTGTATGTATGTACGTGACCGTCTATAGTTTTACCTTTTCCTGTTGCCCACTACTTCCTCCTTGCAAACATCCCACTACACCCCATCACCGTTCCACCACTTCACCAACCATAAAGAAAATACTGTCGAAAAGTAGGCAATATGAAATGCAACATGGTCGTGTACTTGTATCCAGGTGCACGTTAAGTAACCATAGATTGTCTCACAGTGTTCATTCCTTGTTTGCACGTGACAACCTATAGTTCCACCTTTGAAAATCGCCCACTACTTCGTCCTTGCAAACATCCAACTATGCCCCATCACTGATCCACCACTTCACTGACCACAAAGCCGTTATAATGAAGGGGGAACGGAAGCGATGTATAGATTCACTCATATGGTGCATAAGGATCCAGACATGGTGCTCTTCTACCTTTTTGCCAGCAGGGATTCTATCCCGGGACCTTCGCGTCTAAAACTAAGCACTAATGCCTAGCCATCGTGGTGCGTTCTGTTCGTCTGATGATGACTTCCGAAGAGTAAAATTTCTTGTATAGATATATACAGTATTTGTAATACAACCCTCCAGCGCTTCGCCCCACTCATCATTATTCACTCCGTGGATATGCTGTGATTTTTTCTCTCTTTGCTTATGTCGTACAATAATAATTAACACAAGCTTCTAATTGGTCATTTCGAAAAGCCGTTCCCTACGTGGGAGGCACCCGCTACGTGCCGAGCGAGTCTGTTAGCACCTAGGTAAGGTTTTTCCCAGTCCAGTGTAAATGGTTTTTACGTAGTTGTTTTGCGTCTCTGTTTGTTTGGTTACCTTAGAGATGATGTGTAGAGCCATCTGAGAAGGCAACCTGTGTAACAACGCTCCTGAAATGCAACTCTCGCACGCCTAAATCTCGAATAATACGTACAGCAACAATGATTTGAATATGCACATGAAACTTTCTCTGAAATAACAAATGTAACAACGAAGAAACAAATAAGTACGAAAGTATGTTTTGGCTTCTCTATACGTTACAATAATGTTGATAAAGTGGTTCGTACGATTCGTGTTGTCTTTACTGATGTGTGTATTAGCCTGGTCAGAAGAAAGAAAAAGTGGCGTGACCCCTTATGATGTGTACAGTCATCTGAGAAGGCAACGCGAATGTCTTTCGTGTCCTTCTAGTCTCTGGGTCGTCGTTTTGTTCTCGCGCTATAACTATCGGCGTGTAACAACGTTCGTGCGACACAGTTATCGCGCGATTCAGTCATGAATAACTACATCAACAAATAACACGACCGTTGTTGATCATTTGAATATCCACATAAAGCTCGCTCTGGATAAATACAACAAAAAGTCGTGCACATGTATTCGGAACCCTGAGTAGTATACGAAACAGCCATGGGTCGACCTATAGAGAGGTGCCTATTTATCCATCACTGTAGACGGTCATGGTTGCGCACACAGCCGCTTTGAGAGCCCTCGCCTCCTCCGCACTCATGCTAATGTCTTCGTTCATACTACTACGCTGTGTCTGAGAGAGAAAGGAGTCAGTGCTTTATTATACAGAGCATCGCAGCGCCGCTAGCGGTCTTCACTGACACCAGAATATGCGCCGGAGTGAAGCAAGCGCTCTACCACAGAGCCATCTAGTGGGCGTTCCTAGTACTAGCATAGCTACGACGACGGACAAGGGACAAGCCGCGACCATGAGACGCTTCGCATCTAAAACGTAACAACGAGGAAACTGATAAGTATACGGCAAGATGTTCGTGCTTCTCTCCGCGCTACGACGATGACGTATATTACGCAGCCCACGCGACTCCTGTTGTCTTTAATGATGTGTGCATTCATCATCATCATCATCATCATCAGCCTGACCACGCCCACTGCTGGACAAAGGCGTGTCCCATGTTCTGCCAGTTAACCCGGTCCTGTGCTTGCTGCTGCGCAAACTTCTTAATCTCATCTGCCCACCTAACTTTCTGTCTCCCCCTAACTCACTTGCCTTCTCTGGGAATCCAGTTAGTTACCCTTAATGACCAGTGGTTATCCTGTCTACGCGCTACATGCCCGGCCAATGTGCATTTCCTTTCCTTGATTTCAACTATGATATCCTTAACCCCCGTTTGTTCCCTGATCCACTCTGCTCTCTTCTTGTCTCTTAAGGTTACACCTGCCATTTGTCTTTCCATTTCTCGCTGCGTCGTCCTCAATTTAAGCTGAACGCTCTTTGTAAGTCTCCAGGTTTCTGCTCCGTAGTTAGTACTGACAAAATACAGCTGTTATATACCTTCCTCTTGAGGGATAGTGGCAATCTACCTGTCATAATTTGAGAGTGCTTGCCAAATGTGCTCCACCCTATTCTTATTCTTCTAATTACTTCAATCCCGTAGTTCGGCTCCGCGGTTATTACCTGCCCTAAGAAGACATAGTTTTTTACACCTTGAAGTGCACTATTACCTATCTCGAAGCGCTGCTCTCTTCCGAGGTTATTGTACATTACTTCCGTTTTCTGCAGATTAATTTTATGACCCACATTTTTGTTCTCCTTGTCTAACTCCGTAATCATGAGTTGCAATTCGTCCCCTGAGTTACTCAGCAATGGAATGTCATCGGCGAAGCGCAGGTTACTGAGGTACTCTCCATTAACTCTTATCCCTAACTCTTCCCATTCTAGGGTTCTGAAAACCTCCTGTAAGCACGCGGTAAACAGCATTGGGGAGATTGCGTCCCCCTGCCTTATACCCTTCTTGATTGGTATTCTGTTGCTTTCTTTATGAGGCACTATGGTAGCAGTTGTTCCCCTGTAGATTTCTTGCAGTGTGTTTATATATACTTCATCGACGCCCTGATTCCGCAGTGTCTGCATGACGACTGATATTTCTACTGAATCAAACGCCTTCTCGTAATCTATGGAGGCTATGTATAGTCGTTGGTTATATTCTGAGCATTTCTCTATTACCTGATTGATAGTATGAATGTGGTCGATTGTTGAGTTGCCTGTTCGAAAACCAGCTTGTTCCTTTGGTTGATTGAATTCTAATGTTTTCTTTACTCTGTTAGCAATTACCTTTGTAAATAGCTTGTATACAACAGAGAGCAAGCTGATCGGCCTATAATTTTTCAAGTCCTTGTCATTATGTGTATTCGCCTGGACATAAAAAAGAAAAAGTGACATGGTCTCTTATTGATTTGTGCAAGGAAAAAGGCCTCCGGGTTCCGACGCATTAGAAGTTGTTTGCGTAACGATTGTTTTGCAATGCCTGCGCGATCGGCCCACCTCTGACCAAGCGGCAATGTTTTGTGATGACGTCATCGCAAAATGGTGACGCAAACGGTGATTTCTGCGTGTGATAAAGCACGTCTTTTGCCTTAAAATATCTATGCAGTCTGTGCACCAGCTTTAGCATGCTGCTGTCTTCCATGTCATATCTACCTGACAATAAAACAAGACTGGTGCTGTGCGAAATCTAGATGTTATGCATTACCTGAAGAGACGATGTAAACATTGACAATGTTTACATCGCAAACTTATGTTGTAGCCAATGGCGGCAGCCTGTCTACTGTCCTATCTTCATGGTGTTTTTTTTTACATGTCGCAATTTTTCTGTGAATTCGCAATGACCACTCGATAGTCCAACGCTCCATTACATTACCCCGCTCCATTTCTCATCGCTAAAGACAACACAGCAGGCGGCGCCCTGTGCTTTCTCGTGTAACCGTGGGAAGTGCGTGATGTATATAGACTGACCGTGAGAACAGCTGTGTACCCCGCCGTGGTGGTCTAGTGGCTAAGGTACTCGGCTGCTGACCCGCAGATCGTTGGTTCAAATCCCGGCTGTGGCGGCTGCATTTTCGATGGAGGCGGAAATGTTGTAGGCCCATGTGCTCAGATTTGAGTGCAAGTTAAAGAATCCCTGGTGGTCAAAATTTCCGGAGCCCTCCACTACGGCGTCTCTCATAATCATATGATGGTTTTGGGACGTTAAACTCCACAAATCAATTGAGAACAGCTGTGGACACGTTAGTCTGCTCGATGAACTGATTCGTGCAGTACTTGCGCAGCCAAACAAGTCTCAGAGACTCGAAGAGAAATGTAGCTGATGAGTCCTTTCCGAACACGTCCTTCAGTTGCTCTTTTCTGTTGTGTACCAGAGAGATGTACTCAACTACCATAAACTAGCCCAGGGAATTACGGGTGATCCATACGTATACTAATGTACTTCGGAGCGAGAACTGTGCATGAGACGCGCGTGCGCCGTGTACACATACGTGTGCGTGTTAATTGGTGAAATGGAAGGATTATCTGAAACCCCACAAAAACTAGTACCGCCTGATTCTCTGCACGTGTATACGGTAATAGACACGGAGTGCGAGTAAAAGCACGCGTGAGGACAGACACTGGAGTTTCAAGAAAGCCTTCGTAGTGTCTTTATGAGCGCCCCCTTAATCGGATTTTGAGGTACCGCATTTTATTAATACATTGAGTGACAGAATGGTGCACCTAACTCTGCGTTCTCTGTTTTGAACCACGTCGGAGTGACCATCGAGGCGTCCTGGACTGGACAAGCGAATTCTTTAGAGTATCGGGTAGCAGCCAGTGCCGCGATTCGCCGTGTCGGATCACGGCGTAGTAGCTGGGAGGGTACGAGGAGCCCAGCTTCTGCATTCTTTCGGTGTCATTCGTGCAACTACTTTGGTGCGGCAATCGCTGAGGCACAGAGAAGGGTAAAGACGCTATATGACGCCCTGCCCCGCTGTGAACGTGCAAAGCAAAAACATGGAGTGAGGCATTGTATATGTTTTCTTGGCGTGTCCGGTAAAACGCTCGACTCGAATGTCCGTCGGATGTCCCGTGCTTTCCCACACTCGTAGCCGTTGTTGGTGTACTTGTTTCAGACACGACGACGCGGGAACATGCGTGGTGTTCATCTCCCACGAGTCGTGGTATATACGCTTGAGTCGCCAGGATCTGGAGGATTACGTGCACTTTCAGCTCGCAGCTTATAACTTACAATCTTTAGGTTTTGTGGGCAATTAATTTAGTCGTGTTTACTTACATTTTTATATTAGTTTGGGGGGTAAAAGGTACCGCGAGACACATATGCTTGTGCGTGTAGAGGAGAAATAAACGTTATTGTAAGAAACCAGCAGGTTTAGGTGGCCGGGCCTAGGCCTCCCATAAGTAGGACGTTAAGGGCTTGTCTCGACGCCGCCTCACGGGCGTGCTGTAGCCCAGGTTTGGTCGTCAAGAGCGGGGCTCCACAGAGACTCATGAAGCTTCGACGAAAGGGTCGTGGCGTTAGTGTGTCTGTACTGTGCCGGGCACTCCCACAGCATGTGCGGAAGCGTAGCCGGGTGAGTGCCACAGCACCGGCAGCGGGGGGTTGTGTACACGTCCGGGGATATAAGGTGAAGGTGGGCAGGCGAGGAATACGTGTTTGTTTAAAGTAGACGCAAAGTGGTGACAGCGAAATTAATAAATAGGCCGAACTGATCGTGCCGAATGCAAGCGCAGTGTTTGCGCAGAAAACATGGTATCGAAAGCAAACTGAAGTAAATGTCATGGCTTTGGATCAAAGATACCACCAGTAAGACCATTGAAGAGAAGGAATCAAAAAGACAATTCCTTGGGAAGAGGTGCGTGGATGGAAGAAAGACCGAAATATGTGCAAGGTGAACTCCTCGGCGGATGTCACAACCTCCTCTTTGGAACCGACTTCATGTCAAATTTCTTCATGGATGCGTAATATATGATGGCCGAAGACCAGCGAAAACTGCATATTGGTGTGCTCAGAATAAATGTTCAACAATATTTAGTACGATGAACTCTTCTACGGGAAAGCAACAATCCGTCCGAGTTGCGGAGGGACCCAAGATCACCTGGACAACAAAAATGAGGACGGATACAGATTTCTAAAGATGTATTCAGACACGAAGGAAAAATACCGCTTATACGTGGACCGAACAGTCACGTGATCAGTTACATCCGACGAAACCGCGGATGCGTGCACACAGCCGGAGCGCGGCTCAAGGAATCCACGAGCATATATATACGCGCTTACGCAACGCTTTTCTTGGTAAAGCACCAGGAGTGCATCCCAAGATGAAGCGCTGCTTCAAGCGACGTTTGTGTGCGACGTTTGTGCGCGAAAAAGAGACGAGAAAAAGAGGAAGGCAGTATCTTCCAAACTGTATTATAGACGGTGCTGTCTTATAGAAGTACATAAAAAATTCCGCAGATCCTACATACCAGGGAAGAGACGTTATGCGAAGCATGTGGAGGGAAGGTGACCGTGTTGCATTTTTTTTATTGAGTGACACGTCATCAAATGACGCTAAATATATGTACAAATGTTGCACACACAGACATATGTTGAAGAGTTTCAGATGTTTATATAACCAGTAGTTTGCACTTGCACAACGATGCCAACTGGAACATGCGTATTAGCAACACCAGAAGCTGATATAAAGCGCTGATGCTCGCGAAGTTGCTGGCCCTAGACACTGCTACATAAATCAACTTCAGCGCATAGCAACTGACCAGCGCATAGAATTGACGTTAACCCGAAGTGACGGCTGTATTGAAGGAGTACATATGTAATATTTATAAAATTGCGTAGGCAGCACTACAACCACTATTGGCGTTTAACGAATATTAGTGTCGATTTGAAAAGTAGTTCCGAGATCTGGTATAGCTCTCTGGTAAAATGCTTCCTTACCACGCAGAACGGTTTAGTTAAATTCCAGCTGAGACCCTGATTTTTATTCGTTGCAATTGTCGGGTCGACGCTACTGATGTCATGTATTTCTTGACGCTCGCACGTTAAAATTGCCCATGTGTGTTCTCGTCATTCCAGGGTAGATACTAAGTGTAAAACTCCTGTTACTAAGTGTCAAATACCCGCTGCACATACCATCGCGTGGGTATGTGCCACTGTTTGGCGGGAAGTGTTTGACGATGTACGCGACCGGATTGTGACAATATTCATGTCTTGACCAGCGTGTCATATTCGTTAAACCATCTTGCCCTGACACGTTAATTTTGGTTCGCGCCAAGTTAAGGGGGAGACCACGAGAGCGCCCAAACGTAAGCGGCTAGATAGATAGATAGATAGATAGATAGATAGATAGATAGATAGATAGATAGATAGATACGCTCAAAGTCGCCGAAGTTCGCTAAGAAATGCTTCGCATTTAAAACTGCAGTTGAGTGAGGATTTTATAGATGGCACTGTACCACTACTCTCCGATTGGCTGCTGCGCGGGTTGTGCCTGGGTGCGCGAGGAAGAAGGTCTCTCTCAGTCTCCTGGATCGTCGCCGTACGTGGCGGATTGTTGGTGGGGCATGGACGAAGTGGAGTGGAGGGCCTCGGTAGCTCGTGCTCATCGCCAGACAGACAGACAGACAGACAGACAGACAGACAGACAGACAGACAGACAGACAGACAGACAGACAGACAGACAGACAGACAGACAGTCAGACAGACAGACAAGACGACAGACAGACGGACGGACGGACGGACGGATGGATGGATGGATGGATGGATGGACACATGGAGGGACGCATGGGCGCGTGCACGGGCGAACGTACGGACGAACAGACACACAGACAGACACATGAACAAACAAACGGAGGGACAGACAAACAGGCAGACGGATGGACGGATGTATGCTTCGCCCCACTCATCATAATTCACTCTGTGGAGACTTTTTTTATTGATTCTCTAGTGATTTGTTGGGCGCTAAGACACTGACAGTACAAAAGAAAGTGTAGTTGCGCAAATGTGCACATCTGAACAAAACGAGTCTGAAGTGTGTTCTTTCCATGCTTGCAAAAGTTCCATTGCTCATGCTGGTGGTAGATTGAGAAGGACACACGACAGATTATTAACGAGATTGGTCGTTAAATGCGAAAACGAAATACATAGGTGCGGTTGGCCATCCTGTATATCTCCTCGCATGATGCCTGCGAAGACAGAAAACGACGAAAATACACCAGTAGTGACGTTGGCTTATTTTGGACGACTACAAAACTAATTAGGTTTAATTAACCACTAAGTTGGTAAGAGTCAAAATAGATGGCACTTTCCTGTGATCAACTCAGTTTAATTGACTGGAGGCACTGGGGGCATCTACCGCACTAAATATGTTAACATCCCAATGAAAAAGGCTCAGCTACACTTGACCACCACCACCAGCACCAGTAACACCACCACTACCACCACCACCACGACTATCACTATCATCATAATCATCATCATCATCACCATAATCATCGGTGGCACTCTGGACTGAGAGCAGCTGCCATCGTGAGGATGAGACGTGTGGACGAAGTGGGTCCAACATTAAAATCCCTTTATTCCGGCAAATGATTTTTTTTACTCTTTCAGCACAGCGTTATTGCGTGTTAATAATTTAGAGATTTTACGCTCTAAACCAACCATTTGATTATGAGAGATGTCGTGGTGGAGGACACTGGAAATTTCTGTGATCTGGGGTTCCTTAACGAGCACCTAAACCAGAGGACATGGTGCTCCAGCATTTTGCCAGCAGAGATTCTATCCCGGGACCTTCACGTCTACAATTAGGCACCAATCGCTAGCCACCACGGTGCGTTCTGCTCATCTGATGACGAGAACCGTTCCAGCGTTTATATGCCTTAGCACTGCGAACCTGGCGCGTACAAACCAAAATCATAGTCATTCAGTACTTCTAGAAACACAGTGAATGACCTTGGCAGAAATATATGAAAAAAACGAAACTATGAAAACAAACACGCTCTTGTCAGCTTCCGATACGCCCCGTTTGACATCGCTGCAGGAAAGAGGCGACAGGAGGAAACGAAGAAAGGAACGTGCGGCATTTCGTCGCCGGATACACACTAAGGCGGTGCCTCGAAGACGAAGACGGACGTAGAAAAGCAGTCGCAGGAAGCGCAGCCGTTCGACGAGCGATTGAATCCATCTGGTAGGAAAACACACGCCCCCTTCCCTTGGCCTCAACGCATCGCTCGCCTAACCCCGAAAGTTCTGCGGTAGCACCCCTTTCGGGTAATGGCGGCGTATCCTTCTGGGGGTGCCCCACTGGTTTCTGCGCAGGATGTCGTGCCCACGGTGCTCCGCGCAGATATTACAGCGCGGCTGATTAGGGCTCACCACGCGACCCGAGGGCACGTCTACCAGGCTGCGTAGCGACTTAGAAGTGTGGCAGCTTGGGCTAGTTGGTATGGCATGACGATAGTTATAGCGCGAGAACAAAACGACGACACAGAGACAAGACGTGTCCTTCTTGTCTCTGTGCCGTCGTTTTGTTCTCGCGCTATAACTATCGTCATGCGTAGCGACATCGCGGCTACCACGTGACCTTGTAAAGTTGATGGCCACGTCAGAACAGTGACCGTTGTTGCAGCGACAGACGGCCCGCGTACTGTGTGATGGGTAAAGCTAGTGCAACGGTACGACGTTTGTATATAACGGGGCTATTTGACGCGTGATGCGGCGGGTAGCTTAGCCGAACGAACGAAAGCGTAAGAAGCAATAATTGCGATCAGAAATGTTTTATAAAGAATATTCGCTCAACATTAATGAACACGAATATCCCACTATCGCATTTATGACCATTGAACGGTTATTGCGTTGGTGCCAGAGACGCCACTCCGGTATCCTTATCTTCATTTCTTCGGCAAGGTGACCACCAGTATAACGGCACTCTTGGTACAAGCTTCATGTAGCGTGCATTTCGTGCTCGTGAATGGGTTCCCCGTGAAAGCCTATTGCGTTTCTTTTGTGCAAAGAATGCGACGATGGAAGAGGCAGTCGCTCGGCACAAAAGGCACAGCGCTGCATGGTTTCGTGTCATGACCACAGCTTTTGCGATACTACGCTCAACCAAATAGAGAGAGAAGTTCACTACCTGGCACTGCATGCATTTTGCATGCGCGGAACTTCAAAAACGCCCCTTGTGGACTGGGCACAAGGCGAACCCACAGGCTATCTCGTATGCGAGGCCAGAACCATATAGAAGCACATTTCCTTCGGACCTCGTTTCCTTGGCCACAAATGCACTTTACGCAATAATTTTGAAATATAGACGTTTCTTGGGTGAAAAAATTAATGTTTCAGGTCTCTGACAACTTATTCGTGGGCTTACTCGTACTCTGCGTCTGGCTAGTTAAATATTTGCCCTAACTTTTGGTTAAGAAATATTTTTTTCGTCTAAATCAACCACGTTGCAAGAAAAAAGAAAAAAAAGAAATACCCCTGGCTGTGCATAACGTTCTAGAGTAACATGATGCTTTCGCAATGCAAGACAATGCGGTCATATCTTTACAAGCAAAGTATAACTTTCCTCGCAGATCATCCACCACTTTCTTTCTTTTTTTTCAGCGGAGTTTGTGAAAACACCTTGCGACGGATTCTACATTTATTGCACAGGAACACTTCTAGTTCACCCAATACTACTCATTCGTGCCACACTGCGTGTACACAGTCACCAATAACAGTTATTTTTATGTATTAACATCGTGGTACTAGGTACTGCCTTTGGGTAGTGTTTCGAACAAGGCGTCGCGGAACTTTATCGCATTTTATAATAGTCGGTCCTCGAAGGATTCAATCAATTAGCTATCCTCGATTTGGTTTAAAGAAAAGGGTACTTGAGAATAGTGTTTGGGGTGGCGGTAACGTTCATGACAACCACACTCTGTACCACTCACGCTGGAGACGCCAACGAAGTGGCTCTCCATGAACCGGTGGTGAAGAGTTCACTTGGTGTAGACAAAAAGAAGCTGAAGCGACCTCAGTGCAAGACTTAGGAGTCTGATAGTAGCATCGGCACTGACTGTGCGTTTGCTAAGCGTGTGATTAACAGTGACCCATATTCTTTTAAATGCGAAGCATTTCTTAGCGAAATTCTGCTACTCTAAGCGTATCTATCTATCTATCTATCTATCTATCTATCTATCTATCTATCTATCTATCTATCTATCTATCTATCTATCTATCTATCTATCTATCTATCTATCTATCTATCTATCTATCTATCTATCTATCTATCTATCTATCTATCTATCTATCTATCTATCTATCTATCTATCTATCTATCTATCTATCTATCTATCTATCTATCTATCTATCTATCTATCTATCTATCTATCTATCTATCTATCTATCTATCTATCTATCTATCTATCTATCTATCTATCTATCTATCTATCTATCTATCTATCTATCTATCTATCTATCTATCTATCTATCTATCTATCTATCTATCTATCTATCTATCTATCTATCTATCTATCTATCTATCTATCTATCTATCTATCATCTAGCCGCGTACGACTTTTAGCTCTCCTGGCAATTTAAATAATGGTATCAATACCATCTTGGTATGGCGTAACATGACTGTATGAGGAACATATTTGACTAGTCAGAACACGAAAATCATGACATGTAGGTCATGAATGTCATGATTTACATTTTATGGTCTTGCAGCTCTTGTGGCGGTCTCGTTCAAATGGCACGTTGCAAAACTGGTATGGTATGACATGATTGCATGCCGAACACAAGCGACTGACCCTAACATGAAAATCATGACATGCAGGTTATGTAACAACATGACTACATGCCGCGCTCATGATGCGCTTGCGGCCGTTTCGCTAGTGTCACATAAACCAAATTTGGTATTACGGGACGTGAATGGATGACGAAGGTATGTGACTGGTGCAAACATGATACTGATGAGATGTGTGTCATGTAACAACGCGACTACATGCCACGGTCATGATGCGCTGGCGGCCGTTTCGATAGCTTCATTTGAACCAAATTTGATATTACGGGACAAGAATGGATGACGAAGGCATGATATTGGTGCAAACATGATAAATATGAGATGCGTGTCATGTAACAACATGACTACATGCCACAGACAAGGCGCCAATACATTTTGACGTGACGCGGTGCGCGTGCTCGCCGGCGTTCATTTCATCGCGTCACGCCGGTGTTGCCATGCCAGGCGCCGATCCTGCCATATACCCACAGGCGCGCGCCCCGCTGCGTTGCTTTGACGCATGCGCGTTTCAGCGCGTCTAGCGTCCCTCCGGTGCGAAATGTAGCATGTCGCATTTTGCGCCAGTTACCGTTGGGTAGCGCCGACGGACGCTGGTCACGCCTCGCGTCAGACTATAGAGTGCTCGCGTTTTGCTAACGTATCGTCTCTGCACCCAGCGTGCGCGCGCGTCAACGCTACATTGGAGTATATTGGGCCCTTCATGATGCGCTCGCGGCCATTTTGATAACTACACATATACCAAATTTAGTGTTACGTGACGTCACTGGATCACAAAATATATGACTGGTGCAAACATGATAATCCTGACACGCGTGTCATGTAAGAACACGACAACAAACCACGCTCTTAGCGTGCTCGCGGCCCTTTCGCTAGCTCTACATATGCCAAATTTAGTATCACGTGACGTTATTAGATGATGATGGTAAACGACACATTCAAACATGATAATCATGACACATAAGTCATGTCATCATTTATCTCTACATCGTAACGTTGTGGTGATATTAGAGTGACATATCAAGATTTCTCATTTGTGCTTCGCATATCATCGATTCCCTCTGTACTTGCGATTTGCGATTTTTTTTTCTTGTCAATCGATGTGTTGATCTCGAAATGTAACCATAGAGAAACATGGTGTAACTGCCTCTTTGTTTAAGGCGCCCCATGCGTCCTCATTTTCGACTCATTACTTGACTCATTTATTAATCTCAGAGTTAACACGCATAATCTTCGCTGAGCTATTCCCAACGACCACCCGCAACAGACAGCACGCTTGAATGAATTTAATAAATAAGCTGCATTTATAAATTTTAATATTTCTCATGGGCATTGCCAAAAAGTTCATTCTAGATATGTAGCGTCGCCAAATCCACGTATTAGAGGTTTTGTTAGGGTAGTGTCCTGTAACAAGAGACACTTAACTAAAAGAATTGGCCACTCTAAAGCTTTGCCTTCAAGAGATGAACACCTAGCGCGCCCGTCAAACACTTAGTGTATACTTTTTATTGTACGATGTTACTCGAGAAATTTGAATTGCGCATTACTGCAATGCAATCTATAAAGCTGAAAGTGGCTTGCGTCGATAAAGCTTTCGCATATGGCTGCATTCTGTGTAATGGGCAGCACGCTGTAAGCCAACGTACAATTATTCGTGTCAAATCTTTTCGAACTTGCAATTGTGTGTTTAGAACAAACAATCGACAATTTAAAGTACAACGTAACCTACTTTAAGACTATGGGAGATCAATACGCCGTCCAACTGGCATCAGCTGACAAGTGAGCCCCGTAACTGTCTCTCAGGGGTGGAGACCTCAACAGTAGCTCACGAGGAATGGGGGTAAGGAGGGATTAAAAGGATAGGGAGGAATCAAATGTATGGAGATAGAGAGAGGCGCAGGGACAGCCACATACGGAAGTAAGGAGAAGATAAGAAAGATGGAGACGGTCGCAAGAGTCCGAAGACGGGGCACCACTCCACGAGAGCTCTTGTCGGCGTCAGGAGATGGCGTAGGGCGAGACAGTCGGCCAGAGCTGCGCTGTCGTCGGAGATCGCGGAGGCACAACCGGCCGGCACGAAATCTAGCGAGCGAGATATAGCCGGTCACGCCATGTACGCATTTACAGGGATGCCTACTTCTCGCTACTTCTCATAGCGGTTAATTCACTGTTCGCACCTCTCGGATCAAATTTCATTCCGGCCTACTTTATGAGGCAGTACGTTTCGGCAGAGCGCGCCGCGGAGGTCGTTTTCCGGTCTAAGGAAAATTAATGAGTCTCCAGAACGAAGCTATATGGATTCGCATCACACCTTCAAAACGTACGAACCACGTTCGGACGCGTCGAATTTGCCAGGCGAGGATAAATGGTTGCGCTCAGGAGTTCCAATCATGTACAAACACACACACTAATGCGGACTGACTTGCCGGGTTGTCGTGGGGCGGGAACAATTTAACTATGAAGCAAATTTGGCGCAGCAAGCGGGAAGAAACCGGCGAGAGTGAGCTGTACGTGAAATGATGTTCTGTCTGGGTAATAGAGACTGGCACGTCACCATCGTCGCCATCCATTATTGCGCCGTACGCGCACGGAAAGAAATAATATTGAAAGAGTGATTTATGAATCGCGTACGCCTGCTTTAGAGCCTTTTTAACGGCAACGACTGGGCATTTTGAATAATTAAAGTGAGCTTAGGCACGTGTGTGTTTATCGTTTATGCATATTGAAGCTGCATTAACTGTTTCCGTCATAAATAAAATATGATCATTCGTGGTGGTCTTCTGTTGGATGTTTTTGTGTATGAATAAATGAATTCGTAGCAGTTAGCCAGAGTTAGAGAGATGTACAAAGAAGGCGGGAGGTTAACACCATGCTAGGATATGTAATGCTACCCTGCACTAAGGTGGGAAAATATGAAATTATAAAGAAAGAGAGAGAGAAAGAGATAAAGATAAAAAATCGCCGCCCAAGCACTCCGTACAAATGGTTAACTAGCGAAAGCTGAAACGTGCGGCCCTGGTGTTAAGCAGGGGTTTCAATCCGACGCTGCACTGAAGCCTTTCACAATTATTGGTTACATGTACGGGATTAATAAAGAGGTTAAGCACGCGTTTGGATTCGCTTTACCACGGTGTTATTTCACATGCCGCACATTGTGCCTCACATGATCGTGGTCATGGAGGGCATGGAGGATAAGGAGGAGTGTAATGAGTGGTTAAATGCGTTTTGCAATGCGTTAATCACAGTGGTTGTTCTCGAATCACAGGTGGTCACAGACGACGCAGCAGAAACCAAAGCGCCGCTGGAAAAGCTCCCGCTTAAAGCGGGCGTTCACCCCGCCGATCCCACTCCCGCAATCGCAACGTTGACCGCTGTCGTGCCCGAAACAGCGCTTGTTCGGCGCGCCGTTGTTACAAGCGTTTGACATCGAGCGTTAACCCGGCGGCGTGGTTTGCAGGATCTGCCCGCCACCGGCGCTTGCGTTTCTGTTAGCAATTTAGCACGGCTTAGAAGGCTGCCGGATCATCGCCACGCAGCTGCTGCCAGCCCTCGGCCTTTTGGGCCTGTTTTGTTCACGGACAGCAGCATTGACCCAGCGAATGTGAGCCTTCTCACGTTTCTACTGTTGGCGTTTTTCTAGGGTCCGTGGCTTACCCATGAGGAAGGTTTCGGTAGAAACTGATGCGCGCGTGCTAGGCGCCCCGTCAGCGACGGGATGAATGACGTCACTCACAACGCAGCCAATGGCGCGCATGCTTCGGTACGACGCTGAGATCGACGTAACTGATAGTATAGCCAATGGAGATCACTGGTGACACCGATGCCGAACAGTTTTTTTTTGTCGTAGCCATATTCAGATTTCGCTGTAAATATTAATAACACACACACACACACACACACACACACACACACACACACACACACACACACACACACACACACACACACACACACACACACACACACACACACACACACACACACACACACACACACACACACACACACACACACACACACACACACACACACACACACACACACACACACACACACACGCACACACACGCACACACACGCACACACACACACACACACACACACACACGCACACACGTGGAACACACGAGAGCGTTCCACTAAGAGTCATTAAGACAGGTGAGTAGTTCACAGGTAGCCCATTTAAGCTTGCACAGCCACCTTCTGAGACGTTGCGCCTGGGCAACTGCGTAATATTCTTTCCTCCTTTAGAGGCTGGTCGTCTGACTTGTTAAGCACGTTATTAAGAAATTGCCCTTGTATGCTATATTCCGGGCAGTCATAGAGGACATGTCAAATCGTCTCTTCATCTCCGCAGTGTACGCAAATGGTGGTGACGGTCATCCGTATGTGAGAAACACATACGCGCGGGTGAAAGGGATGCCCAACCATAGTCTGCACAGAACAGTAGCGTCACTTCTTCCGAGTCTTGCTGGAAGTTGAAGGTTTAACGCTAAATCAAGGGAGCGTAATCGTGTATGCGGGAAATGCAGCTCATTTTCACGTAGCATGGTGCATCGAGAAAGCACCCAGAGCTTCCTAAAGCAGCCTCGTTTCTAGAGAGAGGTATCGATAGGTAGCGGTTTTCTGTATGTGCTGAACGGGCAGCTTGATCACCCCATTCATTACTAATAGTGCCACAGTGACTCGGTAGTCATTGAAATATAATGTGGTGGCCCTTTCTAGGTTCGGTGGTGTAGCGTTTCCGCCCTCTCAAGAACCACCTGTTCACGTGGAGCACGGCGTATAGACTTAACGGAACACTCCAGTGCCGCCTTGGCGTCGCAGAACATAGTCTATACCGTCGTGTCCTTTGGTCGTTAATGAAACGCAGCACGTAAATTCTTGCGCTTTTCGTATACGAACAGGCGCAGCATGTCGTGGTTTAGTGATCAAATTTAGGGTAGAAAGAGGTAGAACAGATATTGAATTGGATAAACTTTTATTTGGTCCTCCAAAACACAGATCACTGTGTGGCGGGCAGCTCCCACGTGGGGACTGAGATGCCAAGCTCCTCAGCCGCCTCGCGGGCTTGGTGGACAGCCCAGAGCTGATCTGCCAAGGACGAGCTGCGGATTGCCGCCTCCCATCTGGCAGAGGTGATGTTCGATATATGAGCGAATTTGGTGCACTGCCAGAGCATGTGTTCTAATGAAGCTATTTCCCCACAATGTGGACAAAGATTACTTGGGTATAGGTTAGGGTACAGGATGTGTAACATTTTCAAAGTAGGGTACATCTGCGTTTGCAAAAGCCTTAATGTAAGTGCTTGGGGCCGGGTTAGATTTTTGTGAGGTGGAGGGAAAATCCTTCTAGACAGGTAGAAATGTTTAGTGAGCTCGTTATATGTTGTAAGAATTTCACGGTTATCCCCTTCACCGGTAGAACGCATCCCCGGGGAGGCGCGGTTGGAGAGTTCTCGCGCCGCCTCGTGTGCTGCTTCGTTGAGATTGGGAGGGGAATCGTTGATTTGTCCAAGGTGAGCTGGGAACCAACTCAGAAGATGATGTGTTATGTTCTTGCCTTGCAGTATTTTCAGCGTTTGTTCACAGACCGTCTCCTTGGCGAACGCCCGTAGTGCTGCCATGGAATCACTGTAGACGACTTCAATGTTATCCATCTTGAGTGCTAAGGCGATGGCCATTTGTTCCGCAATGATTGGGTCTTTCGTCCTGACCGTCGCTGAGTTGACGACATGGCCAGCCCCATCGACTACCACTGCCACAAACGCTTTCCCATTGGCGTAGGAAGCCGCGTCAACAAATACGACCCCTCGTTCCTCGTTTGAGACTTGACGAAGTATAGTCCTGGCCCTCGCTACTCTTCTTCCGACGTTGTGTTCTGGATGCATGTTTCAGGTAGAACAGATAGTTCTTGTTCATTATAACCTCACTACATCCATGCTCATGCGGTCACATGAAAGGCGCTCTTCAGGCTGCGTGCGTATCGAACAAGCAATATCCCAGGCTGGTTTCTGGAACCACGTGCACACATGTGGCTTGTTTCGACCTGCCGACATATAGTAAGACAGGCACATCTTCCTGCAAGTTTCACTTGCATTTAACGAGAAAAGCATTATACCTTGTTTCATAATCTACAAAGCGTGGCGCCACTCGCCTGTATAGAGAAATGAGGTGGTCTTAATGGTGTGTCAAGACGGAAGGATAACGCGTTGCGTATAGCGCCACATGTCGCGTTTCTTATGTTATCATGCCCTGTTATGTTACCGGACGGAATATGAGAGGCTTTATAAACCCTACCATGTTCTTAGGAGGGCGCGCAGCTGTACAATAGTTGAATCTACCGAAAGGTGTAGGTCCACGTTCGTTCAACAACACTCCCACTTTTCTTTGTCGCATGTGGCTCAAATGACACAATAATTACGATTAGTTGAACCTAAAACGAGCAGACCGTAAGCCGCGCTCATGTTAGAGGGCGATGAAACTCAGATAAACGGAATGTATTCTCGCTACACCCGTCGAAAAATACCATCTTCAACCAAATGACATAAAGACACCATCATCGTTTCGTAAAGGCTCCCCGAACCACTGCAAGTTAGAATAGGAGAGATTGCTTTCTTTAGCCCCTTCACTACGTTTTTTAATAGCGATTTTTTCTGTTCACGCCTTATTTCTTCATAAAACAGGCGGACAATGTCAGTACGAAGCGTTGAGTAAAACAGGATTTCGCGACACTCTTATCTCCATTTACGCAGTCGAAGACGTATACAAAATGAAGTTAAGTCAGTTGATCGAGCACGACAGTCATCCGAGATAAGGCCGAACGATTCTGTGGTTGGATGGCAAAGCAGGGTAGGAAGTAATTCACATCTGATATCCCTCTTAAATTAACCATTCGATACCCAATTTTCTCTTGACGTTACGTGAACAGGCTGCTGACGTCAATAATTGTGCCGGAAAAACGAATATCGCCAGGAGGCAATAACGACGATGTTCTTTGTATTTTGAGTGCTTGTCTAGGAAACCTGTAAACGTGTATAATGGTTCACTATTTCTATTTGGCCCGCGTTAATTCTACTTACCTTGGGATATCTTTCTCACAACTATTTGATTTTGTGGTAACGCGTGCACCGTGGATTTCCAGAGCAAACGAAAGAAAAACTGCGCCGACTCTTGGGCTTCCGCAAACGGCTGACCTTAATTCAGTCAGCGGGCAAACGCGTTAACGAGCCAGCGGTCAGTGCCGAAAACGAGCATGGCGCATCGTTCGACAGATTTGAAGCATTTTTTTAAAATGCGCAGAGCACCTCTCATCGTGTCTGCCTTTAATGCTTTAAATTGAAACGAACGGTGAAGCAAGCAAAAACAAATCCAGAGACAAACTTTCCTGACGTGGCGCTTCTCCGCATGACGCTACAGGAAAGGAAAGCGCTAAGGGCTAGCAGCAGGAAGAACAAACGCAATGGCGAAAACAGAAAGGAGCGTCAGTTCAGAGGCGAATCTGGACCGGAACCCCGCTTTCCGGATTTTCCGATTACTCCTCCGGAATCGGTGGGGACGGGAAACGGGGGGGGCTTGGAAATGGGGGGTCGAAGAGGAAGGGAGGGGGGTGCTGCCACTCTGCAAGACGCGGTACAACGGTGAGATCCAAGGGCGGTGTGCGAGTTAAGAGGAATGGGTCCCACGGCCAGCAGTTCCGCTCGGGCGCACACAATTCGCGATTTTCCTGAGCCGCGCCATTGCAGCCGAGCTGCCGCTTTAGCGGCAACGGTGCTGTCGCAGCGATAGAAGAAGCGGTGCAGACCCAAGTGGCGGCGTAAACAGTGGAGGCTCTGAAACAAGGAACCGCTGCCCCTCTCTCTCCGTCTCTCCGGCTCGTTGCCTCCTCTTTCTCCCCCGGTTCTTTAGCGCCGGGCTAGCCAGCGCGCTCGTCGCAGCGGAGGCAGGAAAGACCAAGGTAAACAGTGATCGGCAGGGGCTAGCAGCAGCACAGGCAGCACGCTGTGTCCTTTCCCCTTCTCCTCGCTTTTCCCTCACTGGCGTTCTAAGAGTTCCTCTTGCACATGCCTCTCGTGCACCGAAATAGAAGCGTTCGGGGCCTCCAAGCAGCTTCTGTGGAGCGGATAAATTAAGAGGCACGAAGAAGAATAGGATGAGCGATAGGGACTGGCTTCGCGACACGCGATGAGGAGGGTTGACTGGCATGGCGCGCATACAAGGCGATCTCCTTGTCGGCGGCATTCGCTGCACTTGCGACATTGTTCGCCGCTGCATGGTTTTGCCCGTCGTGCCGTCGTGAGAACAGGGTACGCGCAAGAAAGTCGCTCGGGCGGCTGACTCAGCCCCCAAAACTTACAACGGTAGTCGCCAGAGCAGCGCTACGCTAAGATCCAATTGAAGAGTAAATTAAAAAAAAGATATTGATAACTGAAAATAGAATGCATTACTGTTTGAAGCGATGTCGGGTTGCCTTACAAAGCATTGTTATAAATATAATTTTCACACCGGGAGAAAATAAAGTACGTGCTGAAAAATGCACGAGTTAAGGAAACGATGGTGCATACTTTAATTGAATGGGGAGATATCAACAGGTGTGTAGCTTAGGCGCTGGACTACACGATGGTGCATATATTAATTGAATGCGGACATATCAACAGATGTGTAGCTTAGGCGCTGAACTACACGATGGTGCATATTTTAATTGAATGCGGAGATATCAACCGATGTGTAGCTTAGGCACTAGACTACACGATGGTGCATATATTAATTGAATGCGGAGATATCGACAGATGTGTAGCTTAGGCGCTGGACTACACGCGGGTGCATATATTAATTGAATGCGGAGATGCGGAGATATCAACCGATGTGTAGCTTAGGCACTGGACTACACGAAGCATGGGGTTTTCAAAAGCATAAAAGTAAACACTTTCGTGATAGAAATAAGCAAGGCATGTTTGAAGGGTTGAATGAGAAATGTAGGGAGAAATGACAAAAATAAATAGCGGGTAAAAAAAGATGGCTGTAGTAAAGTGGGGAATAAATGCATGAGTTTCATTTTTTCTACATAAATAATGATTGAACTTGGGCAGATATGGCATTAGGTCTACTTGAAAGATAAAAAAAAATCTGCAGATCCCTTGTACCTTGCGAATTAATGTTATACGAAGCACGGGGATGGAAAGTTACGGTGTTGTAATATTTTTTTATGAAGCGAAACGTTACGAAATGACGCTCAAAAATGAATAGATGTTTTATTCACAGACAAGTTGAACAGTCACCTTAGTTTGCTGTTGCGTAACAATGCCAACAGCAACTTGGGTATTAGCAACACCAGAAGTGGTAATCAGATGTGTAGCACTTGTGCAAGCAAGGATAGCGGCCCTGGATAATGCTAGATAAATGAGCTCCAGTGGATGGCACTTCACTACAATTACCCTTAACCCGATGTCATGGCTGTATGATTACGTATGTACTGTTTATAAGATTGCATAGCCAGCCAGCACTGCATGGACAAGCAGCATTGCAAGCACAAGTGACGTTTTACTAACATTACGGTTGATTTAAAAAGCAGTTTCAGGACTTCACGTGACTCTGTGGTAGAATACTTGATTGCCACGCAGGAGCCTGGAGTTATTCCATGCGTCCGTCTGTGTGACCGTCCATGCGTCCATCCGCCCGTCCGTGCGTGTGTCTGTTCGCGCGTCCGTCCCTGCGTTCGTCCATGCATCCGCCCCTGCGTCCATTCATGTGTCCATCCATGCATGTCTGCGTGTCCATTCGTCTATCTATTCAACACTCCAAGTACCACCATCTCGCATCTTTTCATCATATATTCCCCATATAGAAGCACCGCCATCCAGTGGACATTCCAAGGACTAAACGAGAGGTGGCACACGCACACTTTCTTACGGCTTGCACTTCGGGTCTACTTCCCACCTTTAACCACCTCGAGTTCATGGTATATACTAGATCACTGTATTCATGGCACTGCGGCCCAATGCTCGCTAAATCTTTCTAAAACCAAGGAGGTTACGCCCAGCGAGTATAACGTAGCGACCTTTTCCTGTCAGATAGTGCTCAATGTACATTCCAATGGCTGCTAATGGGAAATGAGAGACAGGAGAATTCGGCTTTTACTTTCTTACGGCTTGCGCTTCGTATCTACTTCCCACCTTTAACCACCTCGAGTTCATTCTAGGCATATACTAGTTCATTGTATTCATGGCACTACGGCTCAACGCTCGCTAAACGTTTCTAAAGCTAAGGAGGTTACACCCAGTGAGTATAACGTAGGAACCCTTTCTTTTCAGACAGTGCTCAATGTACATGCCAGTGGCTGCTAATGAGGATCGCAGCGTGCGCGTTAACTAAAAATTGAATGCTCCTGTCTCTCATTCCCCATTAGCAGCCATTGGCATGTACATTGAGCACTATTTTTTATTGTCCAACAACGCACAGAAGAAATCTCTCACCGGCACCACCTTGGAAATCAAAATCTTGTAGTCGTTACATACTACAACGGCTACGAGGGACGAACCGGTGTCGTTATAGAGAGCTTCGCCCCTAAATAAATAAAAAAAAAAAGACGTGGTGTGGCACTGCGGTAGAACGCTTGTTTACCGCGCAGAATGCTTGGGTTCGATTCCTGATGGGACCCAGAGATTCATTGGTCGGTTCAATGTTACAGATGTAAGCTTTTTCTTAACGCTAGCGCGTTAAAAGTGCCCATTGGTGTACTAGCCGTTCCTGGGTCGATATAAACTGTCAATCACCTGTGACACATACCCGCATGCCAGTGGCACATACCCATCCACGGTTGTGTGCCATCTTACCACCCGATACTGATTTTCGTTTACCCCAAGTTGAGGGGGTGATCACAAGAGCCCCAAACGTAGGCGGCTAGACAGACAGACAGACAGACAGACAGACAGATTGATAGATAGATGGATAAAATGCTTGAAGTATGCAAAGAAATGCTTCACATTTGATCCTCATAATGCAGTGTTATTTATTTCGAGCTTGGTGGCGCACCAGTGACAACCCGTTCACAGTTACTGTACTCCATACCCGTTATAAAGGGGAAACTCATAGCATCCATCCATTGATGCGCAAAAGCTCGCACTGCGTTTTCATCGCTTTATACACCCAGAACACGCGCCGTTCCAATCCCGACATTGGTTCCTCCTAACTTTAGCTACTTTCACCCGCTACGGCGCTTTCATTTTACAACGCTACTCTGTGTCATCATCCTGTGTCACGATATCGCTCCGCATTGGCATGCTTCTCTGATTTGACCTGTCGTATCGTGTATTTTCTTTTCCGTGTCTTTCCTTAAAGCGGCGTTAAAAAAAGTGCGCAGTCAGCGCACCAGTGAACTCGAAGTAAATGTGCTTGTGTGAGCATTTGAGCATCTTTTGTCGTTTTGTTTTTGACATTTCCCCGTGGCTGATTGCACTGTTTCTTTGGTCTTAAGAGGAAGGAGGGGTCATGGTGGGATGTGGAAGAGGAAAGGGATGGGGGAGATTGGCAGAGGCAGCCCGAGCCTCTGGGCATAGTTGTGTGCGATCACGCGAACATGCGCTTTTGTTTCCGCCATTTCGCCCTTCACTTTGACTCTTACTTTCTATTTGTTTAAGCATTTTTTTTATTTAAAAGCTTTTTCACTCTACATGGCACTTTGGGTACTCTTCGAAGTGACATATCTGAGTGTGTGTGTGCTTTTCGCCTGGCTGTCCGTAATTTGAGCTGAAAGCTCACTTGCCATTTTGCTTCCCCCCTCCTTTATGCTTCGAAGTCAGTTGCTTCAAGTCTGACGACTATGAAACATGAAAGGAAGTTAGAAACAAACGCGAGAAAAAAATTATAATCGAGGCTATGGGGGATGGAGGAATTGACGCCACTGGTTCTGCTTGCTCTCAGTCGAAGTTTTACATGTTATCACGTCGATGCACAAACACTCACAGAAAAAAAAGTCATCTCTGTACTTATTTCTTTTCTTGTTGTAAAGCGCACTATTTATTTGACAAGTTTGTTTCGTTCTCGAAGCAATCCCTTCTTCCGGATTTTATGGCACACGCGCAAGCCACCAACTTCCGCCTTCTTTTACGCCTTCCTATAACGGGCATTTAGCCGCGGCTTCTTGCGTATTGAACTCTGCCACCGCACGCACTTTGTTCTAGGGAAGCACTCTAGGTATGGAAGTACAGAAGAGTGGACAAAGTGAGTGAACGAAGGAGTCTGCCGGAAGGTCTTCTAAAGCAGAGAAGGGTCGACGGAACCGGCCATGATATTGAGCCCAACGTCACCGGCTAAGCATCGCGGTTTCACCCCTTGGCCCAACAAGGAAGGAGTGCTGCAGTCTTGAAGGACAAGCGAGAATAAGTAGACTGATGCTGCTACTGTTTCTTTTATCGTATTTCGTTTTTGTTCCTTTTTTTCCCTCGGTGACAGTGGGCGACACACATCGCTCCTTCTGCGATGGAAGCAGCGGCGGCTGATTGCGCGCCACTCGAGCTCTCTCTCCTGCCTGGGGCTGATGCGGGGAAGTTGGCTTTTTCTTGCGACGTCTGCACTTGTGGGCCATTTCCTCTTCTCGCGTAGGATGGCACACACACACGCACACACAGAGAGAGACAGGCGTACGTACTCGGATTCATTCGGCCCCGAGTCTCGCTCGTTCATGCTCCGCCGGCTCTTGGCGAGAAGCGAGACCCGGGCGAAGGAGAGGGAGGGGAGGAGTCGTCTTCGTCGCGTCAGGACTTCTCCACGGTTAACGCGAAAGGAAAAGAAGCAAAAGTTTCTTTTGTAGCTCATGTACATTGCGTATGTGTGTATAAAGGTCAGATAGACAGATAGATATATACATAGCTAGATAGATAGATAGATAGATAGATATTAGATAGATAGATATATATGGTATACACAATGCTCGTTCATATAAACAAATACGCACAGTTACAAATACACGCGTATACACACAAAAGAGTCATTCATAACATATCGTTCAGGTGTGAACTCCTTAAAACACCAGCATACGCGAAAACTTCCAAGAGCGAGAGAGAGAGAGAGCGAGTAGTAGAGTAAAAAATAATCCTCTGTGGAGAAGAGAGAGAGAGAAAAAACAACGTCAGTTTAGATAGTCTTTCTTCCACGCTCTTAGCGGCTTAAGCTGACGTGCAATAGCGGTTCTGCTTACGCCTCGCCTGTCCAAGTGGCACTGACCTGACGTCATGAAAACGAATGGAGTAACGAGCCCTTCCCTGCAGTTGACATATATGACAGACGACGCATAAGTAGACCGTGCAGTAGCACCTATGCCTGTGCCAGCTCACCCCAAAAGAAAGTTTCGTGTTGTTTCAGATTGATATTTCTGTCCCGAGCGCTCGGTGTTGTTCTCGATCGTTGCTGAGCATACTTTGTGGGTGCAAGGTGTCATTGACCATTTTGGCTCTTGCACTCTTCGGGCAATTTGGCTCCTGTCCCGCGGGTGCTCATTGAGGTTGAATGCCAGTGCACGAACTGTTTGTCTCTCTGTATCTTTTCTCGTCTCCGAAACCCAGCAATGACAAATGTCCCTGCCTTGGCATTTCTTTCTCAAGAAGCTGCGCGTATTCAGAGCATAGTCGCTCTCTTTCTCTCTTTCGCCCAAGTGGCACATTCAGAGCCTACTCTCTCTTTTTCGCGCAAGTGCATGAACTGGCTGAGAAATATTTCGTCGCTCAACTTTTGTATTCCTAACGTGCCGATGATTTCGAAAGGTGAAGAGCAAAAACGCATCGATCGTGGTCATTCGAGTGCTTTATTTTTCGCTGTTTTAAAAGCTTTGAAGTTTGGATTCGCATTTTTTTTTTATCGTTTAGGCAAGGCTACCTTTCTCTTCCCGAAAGTTGAAAACAACAAAACAACAACAACAAAATATTGTATTTCTCGACACTTCACGAATGTCTTGCAAGTCTATCGTGCCTTGGTCTTTTATCTTGTCGTAATCCTTGTCTTTCGCGCCGTACTTTTCATTGCACGCCCGTCTCGGCCAACTCATCCAACAGTGGCAAAAAAGTTTCTGTGCTTGAACTCGGCTTTCCCGTAGCGTCGATTTTCTTTGACTTTACGGGCACCGCGTTTCTTCCGAGCCTCGCTCATCGCCACGTACAAAATGTGGTTCAATACTTTTCGTGTGTATATACGTATACATGCCCCGCCTCTGTTGCACCGCTTTCCGTGAGGACAGTGTCGACCGTCGGGAGGGTTTACGCCCTGATTGATCGATGGCGCTTCTTCGCTGTTCAGTGTCCCCAGGGACCAAAAAAAAAAAAAAACATCACCCGGTAGCCCTGAAGGAACTAACACACACACACACATTGAGGAGAGGCGGAGTGCGTAATGCCTAGTCGTCTCTCAGAGAGTGTGGTGTCGAGATCAGAAGAACACAGTTCGGAAGAGACGCACCGGCGATGACAGCTCGCAGAATCAAGCAATATACAAGAGGGCCCTAGCAGTCGCCGTCACAGAGACTGACGATGACAAAGTCGGTGATGGCTTTGCTCGGAGCCGCCGAACTTGGACCGAGTGCTCGTCACTATGGAGGACGAAGTACGAGTTGATGGACGCATTATTCGACTATGTGAATTACAGCTGCGCTGAAGCACGATGCTGTGAGCCAAGCTTTGAAATGAGAAGCATTTCTTAGCGAATTTCGGCGACTTGAGCGTTTCTATCTATCTATCTATCTATCTATCTATCTATCTATCTATCTATCTATCTATCTATCTATCTATCTATCTATCTATCTATCTATCTATCTATCTATCTATCTATCTATCTATCTATCTATCTATCTATCTATCTATCTATCTATCTATCTATCTATCTATCTATCTATCTATCTGTCTGTCTGTCTGTCTGTCTGTCTGTCTGTCTGTCTGTCTGTCTGTCTGTCTGTCTGTCTATCTATCTATCTATCTATCTATCTATCTATCTATCTATCTATCTATCTATCTATCTATCTATCTATCTATCTATCTATCTATCTATCTATCTATCTATCTATCTATCTATCTATCTATCTATCTATCTATCTATCTATCTATCTATCTATCTATCTATCTATCTATCTATCTATCTATCTATCTACCTACCTACCTACCTACCTACCTACCTACCTACCTACCTACCTATCTATCTATCTATCTATCTATCTATCTATCTATCTATCTATCTATCTATCTATCTATCTATCTATCTATCTATCTATCTATCTATCTATATATCTATCTATCTATCTATCTATCTATCTATCTATCTATCTATCTATCTATCTATCTATCTATCTATCTATCTATCTATCTATCTATCTATCTATCTATCTATCTACCACCTACGACTTTTAGCTCTCCTGGCCGTTTCGATAATAGTATCGATACCAAACTTGGTATGGCATAACATGATTGTATGAAGAACATATTTGATTAGTCATAACATAAAAATCATGACATGAATGTCATGATTCATGGTTCTGGAGCTCTTGCGGTGGTTTCGTTCACATGACATGTTTCAGAACTGGTATAGTATGACATGATTGCATGGCGAACACAAGCGACGGACCTTAACAAGAAAATCATGACATGCGTGTCATGTAACAACATGACTACATGCCACGCTCATGATGCGCTCACGGCCATTTCGCTAGCGTCGCATATACCAAATTTAGTATTATGGTACATGAATGGATGACAAAGGTATGCGAGTGGTATAAACATGATAATCATGAGATGCGTGTCATGTAACAACATGCTTACATGCTACGCTCATGATGCGTTCGCGGCCGTTTTGCTAGCTCCACATGTACCAAACACGGTATTACGTGACGCGAACAGACGACATAGGTAAATGACACATCCAAACATGATAATCATGAATTGCGTGTCATGTAACAACATGACTACATACCACACTCATCATGCGCTCGCGGCCGTTTTGCTAGCTTCACATATGCCAAATTTGGTATTACGTGACCCCAATGGATGACGAAGGTATGTGACTGGTGAAAACATGATAATCATGAGATGCGGGTCATGTGAGAACACGACTATACATGCCACAGTCAAAACGCCAATACATTTCCACGACGCCGGCGTTCGTTTCGTCGCGCCACAACAGCGTTGCTGCGCCAGCGCCGGTCCTGCCATATACTCGCAGGCGCGTGGCGCGCCGCGTTTCTTAAGTGCCAACCACTGGCACGCGTACGCTCGCGTCTACGCGTCAAAAGCGTCAAATGCGCCTCTCGGCGTCGACGTCGGAGGGGCATACGCGAGCAGGCGCGAGGGATCAAGCCGGGCTTGATATTTCGCCTCGCGTACGCAACGTCACCACGCGTACAGCGGCGCCAACCAACCAGAGGCCGCGATGACTCGGAATGCTGTGCCTAATGGCCGCCGCTTCGAAGGCACAGCCGAGTGCTGAAAGCGAGCATGAAAACTACTCCAAACTTTCCTGAAAGACCGCTTCGTAATCTAGAACGACAACGAAACGACGAACGACTGCGAGTGCTACCAGCGTGACGCGGTATCGTGCCGAGTTCGAGCGACGCTGACAAATCCAGCGAATGCCGGCCGGCTATGCTAGCACCGGTCCCGTGTGCGATCGTCGGCCGAGCGAAAGGAGCATGTCGGTGTTCTTGTGCTTTGATCTGTGACTTTCTGTGCTAAAAACGAGTGTAAACAGACTTCGGAGGTTCGAAGGTTTGAGCGTGAGCCCTCGCCTACCGCGGAGGCAATCCAGATCGGTGTCATCTGCATCCAGCGCAGGCCTCTACCATCTAGTTCGTATGAACCAGCACATGCGAGGCACATCGGCTGAAAAAACTCTACGGTAGTTTCCGTCGCAACATAGACACCATATACGACGCACGAAATATTGCGTAGTTCATACGGAGGAGTTTTTATCTGCACTGTGTTTGTATTTGTTTTCAACATCAGTATTCATCATCGCTGAAAGCGAACCTCGAACTAGCCAACACATTTCCGTGATGTGAAAACGTACGTACTTATATAAGTGCATTCGCGAATTGTATGACGCGGAAACATTCGTTGGCTTCGGTGCTAATCGTTTTCGTGTGTTGTCAAGCTAATAACAAGCGTGCGCTGGTTGGTAGCAGTGAGATGTGACTTCGTGTCGGGTACCAGCGACGCTGACACATTGAGTTGTCAGCGGTCTCATTTCCATTCACGTACAAGACAGAAACTCGAGTGTGCGTTGCTGTGGTGAGCGAAAAAGAAAGTTGCATGATTAAGTGCTGCTGGTATTGCCTGCTATTTCACTTCTCGCTTCTTCTGCTTCTCTGTCACGCTCAGTAGCACATACGTTGTTTGGAGGCATTCTAACACACACATTCTTAATTTATAGTTCATTCTGATACTCATAGCTATAGGCATACAATGGCGCTTCTCCGTCGTTTTACAGTTTACTATAACATAACGCGCGTTCTGTTTACAGATGGACAGATAACTGAAAACCTTGTGAGAAGCACCTGATTTGAAATCAGCTGCACGATGACACGATTTGTTGGAAGAGAAGATCACCACATGTATGCACAGAATGAATGAAGGTGCACTAGTATGGTACTGCAGTTTGTATAGAAAAAATGCAAAAAGTACCTCATGTGACTTATGAGACCTTTCAGAGCTGTGCATGTATTTATCTGTTCCTCCAGTCTAATGAGCTGAAGATATTCGATGGTTACGAACATTGAATATTTGTATGTGTTTCCAAGGAGTCCTTCATTTCTGTTCAGTTTTTTAGTATATGCATTAACTCGGATTATATATACGCATGCACTTAAGCATATTCAGTTTAGTTCTGTTGGAAAACTTGGCAAAACCTCTGTACAGTGCTCTGGTGCAATTCTTTGATCGGTATCTGTCCCATCAAAAATTTTTGGCATGCTTTATTGTATTATAGGGTATTTTGACAATTGAGATGTGAAAACCGCAGTGCTTGGCTGTAACCTCAAAACCAATGTCTGTCTCATCAAAAAGCGTCAGATGCATTTTGTAGATGTTAAAGAATATTTAAACTACCAGCAAAGTGCTGAAGTCTTCAACACAGCACTGATCCGCAATCACCACCCAGCTTAGAAGTCATTTGTAGAGCTCTCTAACACGTTCAAATAAAGTTATCAAACACTGGATTGATCTACTTGGTTTGATTCCTAATACCAGTGTGTCTGACTTTTTGGAGGCACTTGTATTATAATAATGTCCTATTTCTCTCATTTATTACAGGGGTGCACTCAAGGGTAGTGATATTTGTTTACCTTGGCACACTTAATGTGATATTACTGTTTAAATCCTTTATTTTGTATACATGTACGCTACTTTTGCAGTAGCCTCACAGTGAGCAGCCGTATTTGAAAATAAATAAATATACCATCCGAAAGTGTTCCACGCTGTGCTCGGTTCCAATCTGATCAGTAATATCTGTTGCATCATGATGTGTCGGGTGTGTTTTATTGCATTGGAGAACATTTTGGCTGCCTTTCATGAAGGGTTCAGTTCCAGTATTATGACCGATATCTGTGACTTCATGAACAGTTGGGTGTCGTCTGTCGTTTTAGAGAATACTTTGACTAAAGACAACGTCCAGAAGTCTTGCATTAAGGTTTCAGTTCTAATATCAAGACCGATATCTGTGACTTCATGAACAGTTGGGTGTCGTCTGTTGTTTTAGAGAAAACTTTGACTTAAGACAACGTCCAGAAGTCTTCCACTAAGGATTCAGTTCTAATATTATGACCGATATCTGTGACTTCATGAACAGTTGGGTGTCGTCTGTCATTTTAGAGAATACTTTGACTAAAGACAACGTCCAGAAGTCTTGCATTAAGGTTTCAGTTCTAATATTATGACCGATATCTGTGACTTCATGAACAGTTGGGTGTCGTCTGTCGTTTTAGAGAATACTTTGACTTAAGACAACGTCCAGAAGTCTTCCACTAAGGATTCAGTTCTAATATTATGACTGATATCTGTGACTTCATGAACAGTTGGGTGTCGTTTGTCATTTTAGAGAATACTTTGACTAAAGACAACGTCCAGAAGTCTTGCATTAAGGTTTCAGTTCTAATATTATGACCGACATCTGTGACTTCATGAACAGTTGGGTGTCGTCTGTCGTTTTAGAGAATACTTTGACTAAAGATAACGTCCAGAAATCTTGCATTAAGGTTTCAGTTCTAATATTATGGGCGATATCTGCGACTTCATAAACAGTTGGGTGTCGTCTGTTGTTTTAGAGAAAACTTTGACTTAAGACAACGTCCAGAAGTCTTCCACTAAGGATTCAGTTCTAATATTATGACCGATATCTGTGACTTCATGAACAGTTGGGTGTCGTCTGTCGTTTTAGAGAATACTTTGACTGAAGACAACGTCCAGAAGTCTTGCATTAAGGTTTCAGTTCTAATATTATGGCCGATATCTGTGACTTCATGGACAGTTGGGTGTCGTCTGTCGTTTTAGAGAATACTTTGACTAATGACAACGCCCAGAAGTCTTCCATACAGGGGTAGTTGCAATAGTATGACCGATATCTGTCACATCATGAAGTGTCAGGCACTGTTAGGTGCATTAGAGCACATTTCGACTATGGAAAACGCGCAAAGGCATTCTACGCAGTATTTTGTTCCTATCTTACGGCCAATATAAGTTGTATCAATAAGAACCGGTTGTGCTTTGTTGCATTAGAGGATATTTCGAACTCACATATCAGCCGAAAGCCTGCTACTCTGGCCTCAATTGTAGTCTTATGACTGACTTAAATCTGTCAGATCATGAAGTTGCAGGCGTGATTATTAAGTTGACTGATATAAAATATGTTGTGTAAATGTACTGAAGGTACCAGCATATGCAAGATATTGTTAGTAACTTTGGTAGTGCAGGTATAGAAACCCGGTGGTTTGTAAACCTGATCAGGAGGGCAGCCACGCCACATTCACCGCAGAGAGGAGGGGGGGGGGGAGCTCAATGTCAACTCCATATATTAACATAATAGGGAGGGGGTGCTAAGTCAGTCCTGGGGAGGGGCACTGGGACAAACTTTTGCCCCCCCCCCCCTTAAGGAGAGCCCTGCACACGCCTATGATAGACGTACAGTATGCTAGACGCGAATGTTCATTCGCGGGAGCGGCGCACGCACCGATGTTGATGTCTGGTGCATACCGCTGTAGTTACTATGGGCACTGAAATGTCAATTACTTCTAAAGTAGTCTAAACTGTGGTGGTTGAAGCCCTATCAACTTGTTAACGTGTTCTCATATCCTCTAAAACATACATTCCCGCTCCAGTTGAGAACGTGCCGTTCTGTGCTGAACTTGGACAGTTCTAAGCCAAAAGATCAAGCAGCATTGTGCATCGGCCTTGGACGCGTGGGCGTCAACGCGGTCGACGCGTGCCAGTAGTTGAGAGCCCTTTTCCTCCACAGGCGCGACTAGACGCTTTTGACGCGTAGGCGCGTGCATACGCGTGCCAGTGGTTGACACTTTAGACGCAGGCGCGTTTCAGCACGTTCGGCGGCCCTCCGTCAAAAAAAAAAAAAAAAAGACAGACGCAATGCTGTCTGGGTAACGCATCGGCGCGAAATGCAGCATGGTGCATTTCGCGCCAGTTGCCGTCATGCCGCGCTATAGTGATGCTGCGCTGACTGACGCTGATCACGCCGGTTGCGCCTGGCGTCAGACTATAGAATGCTCACGTTTTGTTATAACGTAGCGTCGCTGTGCCCAGCGTGCGCGTGCGTCAACGTTACGTTGGAGTATATTGGACCCTTCATGATGCGCCCACGGCCGTTTCGCTAGCTCCACATATACCAAATTTGGTGTTACGTGACGTCAATGAATGAAGAAGTCGCTCCACATATATTAAATTTGTTTATCACGTGACGTGAAGAGGTGACGATGCTAAACGGCACATCCAATCATGATAATCTTGGCACGGAAGTCATGTACGGCATAATTTACATTCCCCTCGTAACGCTGTGCTCACTTTGAAGTGACATATCAACCTTCCTCATTCGTGCTTCACATATCATCGATTCCCACAGTACGTGAGATCTGCCAATTTTTTTTTCAACGCTTATCGCTCATCGTAGGTATGGACGTATTATATGTTGAGGTCACGCTGGTGGGTTCCGATTAATTGTGCATTAATTCAGTGCCAGAATACAGAAATGACAGAAAGGAAACGCGTTCACACTGTCCGCAACCGCCGCCGCCGCAACAACAACAACAACAACAACAACAACAACAACAACAACAACAACAACAACAACAACAACAACAACAACAACAACAACAACAACAACAACAACAACAACAACAACAACAACAACAACAACAACAACAAAAATTGGGGGATCTCTAAGCTTTCACTTCAAGGGTTGAACGTGATAGCGATATCCTGTCACTATGTACTCTTCAAACAACTTAGTGAATGAAATAATTGTGAACTTGCTATGTACATGGCCTTCAGGAAATAGGCGCAGTGATGTGTGTGCCTTTTGTAGTCAGTGCCTGTCTTTAAAGAATGAAGTCGTTATGTTGATCACATGCTCTGACGCCCAATAGTATTCGTGTAGTGTGATTAGATTGTGAAGCAGTTTTGGACATGTGCTTAGCTGTGTGCTAGAACACCTACGGGCTACGTAGAAGTCCTGGGTTTTTTTGCCACTCGAATTGAAAATTGTTGTAATTTTTTCGTTTGCATCTCCAATTTTAGCTCATGAAGGGCGCTGGTTTTTCGGTCGCAACTAATAATACCGATGCCAGCACCAACACTACAATTTCTGCGAAATGAGCTCTTCAATGCTGTATCATTGAAATCATGTGTTCGAAGACACTTCGTTCACGTCATTCGTGTTTTTTTTTTCCACAAACGCTAAAGCGTACTTCACTGTAGCGTAAGAAAGTACTGCTACGAAGAAAGCTTTGCAAAAGAATGCATTACGGTCGCATGAAACTAACACTTTCCTTGTTTCTCAATGCTTACGGGACAGAGTTTAGTTTTTTTTTGTTAAAATGGCTCCAGGGTGTGATATTTTTGTGCCACTATGCATGTGAATGTTCGGTATGTGTTGGCGAGAACAAATAAGTCGAAAGTAATGCGCTTCCTTTTTTCTTTTCACGTTTACCATGAACAACTCCTATGCAATTTTCGCAGAGTTTGCACCTTTCCTTTCTGTACCAGTGCAAAAATATAGAGAAAAACAATGATAAAGATGAAAAAATTCTACTAATCATATATGCACCATGGGAATTGATCTTATGTGAAGCATAAGGAGGATAGGTGGTGGTAGTGTAATTTTTTCATTGAGCGAGACGTTTGGAAAGTACTTTAAGACACATGTACAAATGCTTCACGCGCAGACATGCGTGGTGAACAGTCGCATATGTTTTATGTAGCCAATTGTTTGCGGCTGCGTAAGGATGCCAGAAGCAACATGGGTATTACCAACACCAGAAGCGGTAAGCTGATATGTAGGTAGCTCTTGTGCTTGAAAATGTGGTAGCCCTGTCTAACTCTACATAGATCAAATTCAAACAATGAAGCTTAACACTACAATTGACATTAACCCGACGTGACACCGGTATAATATGAATACATATGTAATACATATAAAGTTAGATAGCCAATACTGCAACAACTGACGTTTTACCAACATTACGCCTGCATAGGTTCCTTTTCCAAAGCCGTCTCGAGCCCTGGCATGGCGAACCTCGAACATGACAGCTGTGTTGTTATGAAAAAAAAACTGCTGTTACTGCATGGTGCCGGTCTATGCATTGTGCGCTTCCCTGCAGCCCCGACAGGCACCTTCATGTGAACAGCAGGTAGCACCATAGTCACGTGACAGGCAAGTAGTACATTTGTTTTTGTGCCTTACGCTGTCGCCTATCCACCCTGTTCGGCATATTGAGCTGCTCGCGTGCCATGGAACGTTTACTTCAACACCGTGGAACGTTTACAGAAGTTACACCGTTCCCTCTGCCATTCCTTCGTAAATATAACGTGTCAAGGATGAATACATTAACTGAGAAGAAAGGAAGATGTCTTTCGCCTTCAAGTCGTCTCAGGCGAATGCTTAAGGGATCATGACAGTTTGTTTTACGATGTTGTTTGAAGGACTATCAACGTTTATGATATTCTCGAGCTATCGTTTATTGAAGACCAAACCGTCAGACACAAGACTTTGAGGAAACCCTTGCGTCACGTGGCTACGCATCTCCTTTTCCTGTCGCAGCAGTCACCTTCAGAATTATTCTCTCCCTTTTCTTTCTCTCATGTGCAGAGCACCATGCGAGAGCGCAGAAACCTCAGGCTGATCTCTCTGCCTCATTTTAATAAATTCTCTTTTCAACTCTCCCTGCGCACTCAAGCACTGACAGAATGATCCAGCACTTTTTGTATCGAAACGGAAGGCGCGTAGAGGTCCCCTCCGGTCGTTATAACCTATAGAGACGTTGACGGATTCACCCTATCTGGGTTCGATTGGAGGCTTCAACGAGAATAAATATCCAAAGATGAGGATCGTAGACAGGCGACATGACACAAACGCAAGGCACGTCGGGCACTAGACAGAGTCTCTTCGGACGTGAGAGTTGGATAAGGTTATAACGGTGTACTGCGGGCCGCAACGAAGATACGACCGCCACCATGCAGCACTTCGATGATTCTACGTAACAGCTATACGTGCGTGCGCCGTTTCGGACGTGCCGCAGCAGATGAGGCGGCGCGAGAGAGCCGTGACGCATGCGCGCCAATTTCCGGACCTTCGTTCGACGCGAGGAGAGGAAGAAGACTCGTGTCGACCGACACCGCGAAAGGCTGCCGTGCCTCGTAATGACCTCGGCTATTATTGACGACCCCGAGAAAGAAGCCTCCCGCCCGTTCTCCGTCACCTTCCAATACCCTTATACGCAGGCTCGCTGGTGCACCGAAGCACTCACGAACACACGCACGTACACGATGCACCCCTTGGTTGTACCACGGACCAGTTCGAACACGGGGCTCGCCGTAGATGACGCTTGCCAGGCTTTATTGCCTCGAAGGAAGGGCCGAGAACACCGCGCAGGACCCCGGAGAGGCCGTGTAACGACCACATGACACGCACGGCGGTACCCTCATACGTTGTGGGCAGCGAGCCGGTCAAGAACTACGGCGCTGTCTTCAGCTTGAGGCCAGCTAAGCGTAGACGATTGAGCTGTCCCCTGGGTCTTTGTGGTCTACGCCGGACAAGAAAGAAACAGAAGTATAACGGCGCTCTTTCGTTCTCTTTATTTTAGTCTTGGGGTTGATGAAGTCACGGAAGCTGACGTGCGAGCCCCACCCTGATTCCATCATTCCCCGCTTGACCTAGTTGCGCGCTGTGTACGGACACACGTTTAGGCCAGAATATTTTGCGTAGCGCGCCATAGTTTCAAAGAACTGATAAATATAGCAGCATAACAAGGACAAAAAAAAGAAGGTATACGGCACAGGATCCTGCAATGCATACCTTCTTTATTTTGTTCTGGCTATTCTGCACTGATAATTACGTCGCTGCACAATTTTCCAAAGGCGTCCATCTTGTCACATTTCATCAACTTAGATGCGCGTGTAACCGTGACGGTGTAAACTCGGTTGCAAGTTCGGATGCTAGATGTACTCGAAGAAAAATAAAAAGAAACGCGAAGAAAGTTTGGATGGCGTCAAGGCGGAAATAATGACTGATCGAGCGTGCTCAGGAGTTATCCGTCCTCCACCTGTCCTCCTCGGTTACTATAAAGATGACAAAGTGCGATCGATGGGTTACAAATACGAGGAAGCCCTCTAGCATTCTTACGCTTCGCACAAGCTCAACTCCGACGTTGCTCAATCAGTTAGCCCATGCAAAATATATCGGGCATTGTGTCTTATGGCAGTACAAAAGGTCAATGCCTCGCTTTAACAAAGCTCGCTTGCTTAGAATTTCTGAGGTTGTGGTCTCCGTTCTAACCAAACCATTTATTAATTCTCAATGTAAAGAGACGGCTTGAAGTCCTTGTACTTGAGGCACCGCTATCATCATCGACGGAGTGTGAGATGGGGTAGTGGTTAATCCCCTCTTCCCCCACCTCGCCCGACAGGAACTGCCAGACTTTTAATAAAAATTATTCCTCGATTCACCGAAGTGCTTGGTTCAAGTGTTCTTCTCCCACCTCGCAGCTGACCTTAGAGCCATCGCGTAGCAGTCTCCTTCGCATATTTATTGAGGTGAAAGCATCAGCCGCGTAAACATAATTGATGCGTAAAAAGTATCACGTAATGACGTCACCATGTAAAGTCAACATGACGTCATACACTATAAAAATTTGCAATGTCATCATGATGTCACAATTCGTTACGTAGAACTATGGTGTCATCGAGCGGTACTGTGGCTTGTTCAAACATTAGCCGATTATTTATTTATTTATTTGATTTGCATACGCAGATATACAAGGACACAGATAAAAGAGAGAGAGAGCAAGCTGGCAACTGCCACCTGGAGGGGCACAACGCCTGCTCACTCTTTCGGAAGGAGGGAAGAAATAGGGGAAACAAAGATTAGAGGGGAGAAAGATGAAAGAAGAGAAGGAAGAGAGAAAATGACGAAGACTTTGACGAGCATGAGTAAAAAAATAAATAAAAATGTTAATAATAATAAGTGTCAATAAACGAGTGGCCAGGTCTGTTTGGTTCATAAATGCAAGGATAGCTCGGTGGGCCTGGTCGCGTCGGAATGCACAACCGTTCGGAAAGAGGTAGTCGTCTAGGGTCGCACACTCAAGTCATAGGAATTTATATTTTTTAATCAGCAAAGACCGCTGCGTAGCAAATGGGGAACAGTGCACTACGATATGCTTAAGTTTTCCTCAGGAGCCACAAGCTGCGCACAACTGACTGTCCACACGCCCTTGATGGTGTAATCGTTCACGCACCAGCACAGAGCCCACTCTTAGTTTGTACAACAGCGCTCCGGAACAACGAGGCAAGCCACGGCCACGAACACGGGGAGGGAACGATCCATTCGCCACACGCTGGTCTGGGTGCTGCTTTAGAAGGTGTCGGCGTATAAGCAGACGAGCGTTGTCCATCGTACATAAAATTCCCCGACAGTCACGGCCATTATGGTTACATGACGAAGCAAGGCGATCCGCTTCTTCTTTGCCCGCAATGCCCACGTGCGACGGTACCCACTGTGCAGCTAGGCATAGCCCACGTGACAGAAAATTGTTGATGAATTCCATGATGCTACTTAGAATAGGGCTGTCGGTCTCCTTGCTGGTGAGTCTGCTAAGGGCACCACAAAAGTCGGCGAGGATGACAACCTTCGATGCTGGTAACCTTTTTTTACGTACTTAAGGTCAACATCAATCGCTGCTAGCTCGGCCGTCACCGACGATGAGGGATGCGGTATTTTAAACAACCACCTGATATCGGTTGAAGGGCAGAAGAAAGCTTCAGAAGCGCTCAGGCCATCGCTGCGCACAGAAGCGTTCGTAAATACATTTGCATAGTCTTCGAAGTTTTCAAATAAGTGTGAATGGGCTAATTAGTATGTTCCGTAACAGGTTAGTCACACTTTTTGCGTATTGTCGGAATTGACAGATGGTATGGAAGGCACATGGCCTGTGCTCTGCCGATGTTGGCAACTCAATAGTTTCGCCGGAATCGCCAGTAATGTGATTGAACAAAGCCGCCATTTTACCCATCCGAGAAAGTGGGCGCTGTAACAGCCTGTCAAAGAGTGTCTTGCCATGTGGGGCTCGGTTGAGACGCTCAATATGACGTATACTATAGCGCTCTCTGGTCAGCTTGGAGCCTTAGCGGGTACTGGTGTGCTTCAGTCAGTAGTGTGATGGATTGTGCTTTACGCGGTAAGCCAAACAGTACTCGGAGGGCAACACGATGATCCCGTTCCAGCTGAGACATTAAAGCAGGCGGAACATTCAAGACTGGAAAGGCATACATCACGCAAGAGAGTACAGCTGATTGGTGAACCTGTAGTGCCGTCTTCTGATTAATGCCCTCACCCCTAGCAATCAAGGCGGCTTCATACTTGAACAGGGTCAGCGATTTTTGCCTCACAGTTTTAACAGCTGGGTGCCAAGAAAGGCGATCATCGGTGATTACAACCAGGTAGCGATGTTGGTGTACCCGCTGTATCGGCGTGTCTTCGATGTAAAGCCTGCTAAGGCTTGGACGAGCATGTTGCCTTGAATGATACACGATTGCAGCTGACTTTGCAGGTGAAACCTGCACGCAAACTTCCACTAAGTATTCTGCAGTCACATTCAGAGCTCGCTGCAATATACCACGAAGATGTGGAGCATGGTGTGACGGACCACTGACCCAGAATGCGATGTCATCAGCATAAACCGCTACGCCTATAGGAAAGTCACATTCTTTCGATAATCGGCCTGGAAGTGAAGCAAGTACGTTGTTAAAGAGAAGCGGTGACAACACGCTGCCTTGCGGGACGCCACATTTAACAGCGCGAGGATGACTCGTACTTCTCCAATGCGCACTTTCATTCTGCGCTTAGATAGGAAATCCCGGATAAAGTGTAACAGATGACCTGAAATTCTTCCATTCACCAGTGCACAAATAATTGCATTATGTGAAACCGAGTCAAACGCTTGCTGTATGTCAAGAAATAGAGCATGCGCTGAATGTCTGTTTGCTCGAGCAGATTCAAGCAATGATACAAGATCTGCTATGCTGTAGAGGGCTGAACGGTGGCGACGAAATCCGCTCATGACACTTGAAAGAAAGTGAGCTCCTGTAATGTGACGTCCAGACGAAACAGCACCATACGTTCTATCAGCTTCATAACATTAGAAGTTAGTGATATTGGCCGGTGTGATTTCAGGTGTTGTGCAGGGCGACCAGTGCAAAAGCAGTTGAGGGGCATAAGTCATGTAACGCCTCCGATCCCGCACGCAGTGGAAAACCCTGTTAGGCGCAGAAAACTTCCTGAGGGGTTGAAGGAAGGTGGAGAAGAAAAAGGAAACGAAGAAGATGGCTTCAGCTTTCGAGTCACCTTAGACGAATGCACAAGAAACTTCACAAGTTTTCGCCCAGTTTCTTTTGATTATGCTCCAAGCAGATGACGTCGATCTGAGCTGAGACGAACGCACTTGCCTCTGAACATGGGCGAAAATACTTTATAGCTACCACATGGCTGCTTGATAGACGCTCTCTCTTGACTAAGTAGTGTGTTAACTACCCCCCCCCCCCCCCTGCACGCCAAACATGACATAAGATGTAAGAAAGGAATTGGGAGTGGTTGTAGATTCCTCCTGGTGATTCCGTGCATGTCGACGAATAAAGATCCCCATATGAACCTGACTCGTGCCGAGACACCGTCCGCTTTCGCCGAAACCCCCGCAAACAATAATAACACCGCAACATTGTGCCCCGTTAGAAGTACCGAAGCTGAACGTTCCCAGTAACGAAATGAAAATAGAGAGGGCATTGTCTATACAAGGTTGCTACCGAGGGAAGAAGAATAGTGGAAGCACGCGAACGGGAAGAAGAGGGGAAGGGCCGAGAAGGTCGATTGGGCGGGGAGGAAGAGGACCCAGCTCGTGTATCCGGGCACAATGAAGCAGGCGGCCCTTTATTTTTCTCGCTTCTTCCATTTCAGCGGGAGTCACGGACACTGGACGTACGACGGCGACGTGGGCTGAACGCCCGCGAGAGCGGGGAGAAAGGCGGGCGGGGAAACGCGACACTCGGGGATGAAGTGCCGAGTGAGCACCGCTGCTGCGTTTGCAGAGGCGTGCTTGTGCGCCTTGCCTACAGCGATATGAAGTAAGAAGGAGCCCACCATAGACTCTCTTAGCGGTGAGAACGGCTGCATCTGAGTCCTTCGCGGTTCCCCTTCATCCCCGGGCACCACCCTGTACTCCCTCGGATCCTCGTCATCACAACCTCGCGGCTTGCCCGTGCTCGCGACGCGCTGCCCCTCTCAATCAAAGCAGACGCCGAGAAAGAAGTAAGGCCACCGCCACGTCCCAACACGAAGAACTATCGGCAGTAACGAAGAAAACAATATCAAACGTGGCACAGACAACGAGGGACATGGGGAAAGTGCAAGACGTGCCGCGAGGCGCACGTGCGCTGCCTTTGTGTGCTTCGAGAACGACGCGATGCTTTGACAGGAAGAGAACACCTTTTTTTAGGATGACCCGGGGTTGCCGGGAACACAGCCTGCTGCCGATGACGGGAGCCGAGGCGGGAACGGAACGCTGTCTTTTGCGTGAGCAGCTTGCGTATACGCCTGTCCCCAAGCAAGGACAAATGAAGATGGGTGGGGGGATGCAGGGGTCGGGCGTTACAAAGACGTCGATACCACAACTATATTGAGGCTGGTTCACAGACCTTATGCAAAATGCGGAGATTGGACGAATCTACTGATTCGACACCATGTTGGAGGGTTGTGTCATAATCGAATTGATCTGGCTGCTACAACTTCTCGCTTATATCTTTTGATGGAAGATAACCGAGAAATAAAAAAAAGCGTCATATGAGTGCGTAAGGGCCTGTGCACGTTCGGTGTTTTCTATCTGTATGTTCAGAATAATTACGCGTAAAGAACTGCTTCAGAAAGAGAAGTAAAAGTTTGTTAACGAATCACATGTAAGCGTGTCATCGTTGTGAATGGACCTTTGTCCTGAATATTATAAATTTTGTCTGATTTAAGTAGCAAGGAAAGCTTTTAGCTGTCTAAATATCGTGCGTGTAGTGTAGGATAGTTGGGATGAGGCTTTAGCGCGCATCATGGTCAAGTATGGCGATGACGGTAAGAAAGTACTGTTGACCGATTTGATGGCGTGTTTCATAACGGACATGAACATAGAGCTATTGTATTGTGCATATAATTTTAAATAAAAAGTTGCCTTTTCTATTCATAAAATAAGACTAATTTGGTGTTGCAGTCGCATACATGTGTTAGGCATAGAGCTGCCGCACGATTAAAATGTGAAGAAGTCCGCTCTTAACGCATGTGAAAAACAAACACGAAAAGTGTTAGTCGCTCCTGGAAGTATTGGTGCCGATTAGCTGGTATTTTCTTAAATATCCTTCCGACATGAACTCGTAAGTAACACGGTACGCCAAGAATATTCGCGATCCTATGATAGCTTTCGGGGCCTGCTGGCATCAATCTGTTGCAGCAAGGCTGTTTTGCGATGGTGGCTGAACGCTAACGAAAATTCCCTCAATACTTAACTAACAGCAGCTTACCCCTAGTCGAATGTAAGACATCAGCCGGAACAGCATCATAAAAAATTTCCACACACAAGCATCTGTTAACATTTCATAGCACACAACGGTGGATAAAATTTTTCAGAAGGGCGATCAGCTTTGGTGAGAACCTGATGTGTGCTATTTTGGGGGGTATAACTTAAAGATGAAAATAAGCCAGATGAGGGGGGGGGGCGAAGTGGGGGTTGGGCCAGTCGGGCCGCTACTCTGAATTTGGCAGTGCTAGCACATGAAATGCTTGAAAAATACGCTTTGTGATGCAGTACGTGCGCAAAACATCCTACCGAACGCTACCTATTAAACTCCAAAACCAAAAACAAACTACAAGCAACACGCTCTAAAGCTCCAAAACAATCGTCCGTTCACTGATGACTCGAACGGGCTATTTGTCTACATGAAATTGTTATCGTAGTGTAATAAACAAAATGGCGGTATCAATAGCAGTGCAGGCATGCAGGATAAGCCGTCATGCAGCTTTCAAGCTCGTACACGAAGGCGGTTTGTCTGTGCCTGCAAGCAAACTCAACAACGCGTGATGAGTATGCACCAACTGGTCCAATTTGCTACTTTACTGCAAGCAAACGGGGTGAAAACTGTCTCGCTTGGCGTGACGCGAAAGAGTGTTCTTTAATGAGTGGCGATGCAGTCACATACCGCATCCACTCAGAACGTCGGAAGTGAACACAGCATTAGTGGTAAGCATACAAAGTGGTAAGCATACATTAGTGGTAAGACACAAGAAACAAAAGGATGTTGGGGCTAAAAGCATATAGCCTGACAGAGGACCCAACACCCTTGTACACAGTTCGTACATAAAAAAAAAACAGCTTTCGCGGCATCAGTCCTTCATGAACAAAAGAAGCAACAGGGAAAAGATAGCTGCCAAAACATATCATGTTACATTGAATCTGACTGACTGTACAAACCTTGTAACATACTTACTACATAACACACTTAAATAACAAACACCCAGGAAAGAATCAGACTAGAACATTAGAGACATGTGATACATACCATTATATTTTATAGTTAAGAAAATACATGCAGTACAAAAAAGAAACTACAACTACAACTACTTTCTTTAGCCATCAAAGTTTTGTTAATATCAGCAACATTGCGTGCAAATATATGCTGGTATTGCTGCTCGTATCAATCGTCATACGTCGATATGCACGCTTCGGGTCTACACATAGATTACGCTTAGCCTTCAATATGGCGGTTAGCCTTCAATGCGCACGATGGCTGCTAGATAACTGCAGATTTTGCATGAGGTCTAATGCAGCGTCAGCCTCTGCCTGCATATTCGTGAAGTGAATTCACCACTCTCACTATTGAGACAACCGCCTTATTTGCCTCATCAAACGTGCAAAGTGACCATCAGCGGCGTCAAAACGAAGGAAGGCAAGAAATATCATGGGATGACGTCACCGTGACGTCACATAGCATGTCTGCATGATCACATACCATCCACTGTTGGCTAACTCCTTTGCCGATACCTCGCAAGCAGACCTTCGCAAACAGAAGTAATAAAGGGCGTCGGGAAGCCGGCTACCTGAAGGCGACACACCTGTTCGTAGAAGCTTTGTTTTACCCGGTGCCTACACGACTTCAGGATTCCCGACGCCCATTATTACTTCTGTTTGCGAAGGTCTGATACGTCAGATCAAGAAGGGTGAAAAAAGTTTTAAAAACAAGAAAGGTCAAAGAAGTGTGTCACCATGCCCTACAAGAATAGATTAGCCCGTGGACTAAAAAATGTGGCATCACGATACGATGTACATGTTCTATTCTCAGCAAAAACGAAAATAGAAAAATTGTGCCCTATGGTGATCAAAAAGCATGATAAAAACAGCTCTAGCCAAAATAAATGCGGTGTAAAACACAGGGACGCCTTACTACTCTGTGTACTAGGGTTGGTGTACAGAATTCTCTTAACAGGCGGAAGGGTTTATATTGGGCAAACAGGGCATTGTCTCTAGGTACGACTAAAAAAAAAAAAAAACACTCTAGAACCTTCAAGACCAGACGCACGCGAATTTGCCTTCGCACTGCCACACGTGTGTGTACAGGCCCTAGTTCATTGAAACGACAGGGCTCTTGTAACATAGCGATCAGATCACAAGAGAACTAGTTGAAGCATTCTATATAAAAAAAGAAGGGCAGTCCTGCGTTAGTGAGACATCAATATTTTTAAATGAAAAAGAAGATATCCTAATCAGTAGCATGTTTGTTTGAATAGAATATGTCGCGCCTGTGCAGTTACCCGTAGCGTAAAATTATTAATGACGTCGACATGGTCCTTCGCCGGCCCCTCTGCGCATGTTCTGTGTGTTTTTATCTTATGTGTTCAGACAATTTGTATATTTCAATAAATTCACAGTTGAGAGTCAGTGCTTGTTTGTGTTTCCTTTCTTCGTCCCGTGATTTTGTGTGCTGTTACTGCTCATAATGTATCACCAGCTAGCCCAAGTATCAGTCCTGCTAAGGATAATATCTCGGATACACTTGGGAATGACCCGTGGCATCAATGTACCAATAAGAGGTCAGAACTGTACATAAAACACTGCAGGAAGTTCGTCAGACCCGGGGGCCGAACCCTTCTTTATTGCGTCCTATGTACCCTTCATTTCGTCGTCGGATGGTGCTGATAGCAGAACGTCGTATGACATATTCGAATCAATTGGCAAGTCTTGCAACAGGGGACGCGAAAAAAAGGGATTATGGGTAACTGACACCATAAACAGACTGAGCCATTGTCTGAAAGTGTGGAGTGAACGTCTGAAGGTCAGGTATACCCGTAGTATCTGGTGCAGTAAAGCTTAGCGAGTGGGCAGGTGAGCCTGGTGGACGAAACAGAGCTCTGCGTGCGTACCTTAGCCCCTCAGGGTGCACTAACGGAGCCCGTCTACAGCGCTAAGCTGCAGCGGAAAGCGAGAAGCGCGCATAATACGTAAACCGTTCAACGAGCTCCTCTTGCCATGCCCGCATAACGGGGAAGGGCTGGGATCACGGTGGACATAGCGTATTTATTTTATTAACAATGAAGCATCTTTGGACATACGGGCGCGAAGTCCCCTGCCCGGCGCACTGCAATGGTGACGCCTCTGTTCTTTGAGGCTATCCAAATCAGCTATATCCGCCCCAATGAGCGATGCGCGCAACGCTAGGGACAATTTTTCCGTCGACTGAGTGTCCTGGAAAACGCGGCAATCGAGACGCCATGGTCGCTGATTCGTTGGCGTCCCCGCTGGCAGGAGGAGAGAGAACATAACCGGGTGATGGTCGCTAACGTACACTGGTGTCGGTGGCAATGACATTACCCCGGTGTCGTGAACGTAGGTTATGAGACAAGGGGATGCGTACATGCAATCAATTCTGCTGCTCGACGCCAAGTATAGGCATAATTGCTGCCGTGTACACTTTTATAAATGTCACTCAATGCCAATTGCTGCACTAGACGTTCTAGTTCTCTGGAATTCCAGTTTGGGCTGCGACCAAGACCTCGAACGCCTGCGTGCGAGTCGAAGACACAATTGAAGTCCCCTAAGAATTCAACGTGTTGTTAATTTAAAAGAAATGCGTCAGGAGAGCGATAAAAAGTGCTAGAATTCACAGACGCTGCTGGGGCGCACACACCGACAAATCTTATACGCAACGCAAAGAAAGTGCAGTCGAATGCCAGCATGCGTCCGAAGGCATCGAAAGAAACTTGATGATCACGCAAAAGACTTCGGTTGAAAAAATTGGCAGATCCCACGTTCAGTGGGAATCGGGGATATGCGAAGCACGAATGAGAAATGTTGATATGTCACTTTAAAATCAGCCCAACGTTACGAGGTGGAAGTAAATGATGCAGTACATGACTTCCATGTCATGATTATCATGTTTGGATGTGTCGTTTGCCTTAGTCATCCACTCACGTCACGTGATACCAAATTTAGTATATGCGGAGCTAGCGAAATGGCCGTCAGCACGCTATGAGCGGGGTATGTTGTCATGTTCTTACATGACCCGCGTGTCAGGATTATCATGTTTCCACCGGTCATATATTTCGTCATCCGTCGACATCACGTAACATCAAATTTTGTATATGTTGAGCTAGCAAAACGGCCGCGAGCACATCATGAAGGGCCCAATATACTCCAATGTAGAATTGACGCGCGCACGCTGGGCACAGCAACGCTAAGTTAGCAAAACGCGAGCAGCCTGACGCCAGGGCGCGACCAGCGTCCGTCGGTGCAGCCTGACGGGAACCGGTGCTAAAAACGAGATGCTAAATTTCGCGCTGATGCGTTACCTAGACATCACTGCATCTCTCTCTTTTCGTGACGGAGGGACACCGGAGGCGCTGAAACGCGCATGCGTCAAAGCAACGCAGCGCAGCGCACGTCTGCGAGTATAAAGCAGGACCGGCGCCTGGCGTCGCAACGCCGGCGTGACGCGACGAAATGAACGCCGGTGAGCACGTGCACTGCGTCACGTGGAAATGCATTTGCGCCTTGACTGTGGCATGTAGTCATGTTCTCACATGACACGCATCTCAGGCTTATTATGTTTGCACCAGTCACATACCTTCGTCATTCATTGGCGTCACGTAATACCAAATTTGGCATATGTGAAGCTAGCGAAACGGTCGCGAGCGCAACTTGAGTGTGGCATGTAGTCATGTTGTTGCATGAAACGCATGTCGTGATTATATTGTTTGGATGTGTCATTTACCTATGTCGTCCGTTCGCGTTCTGTATACTAAATATGGTGTATGTGACGCAAGCGAAACGGCCATGAGCGCATTATGAGCATGGCATGTAGCCATGTTGTTACATGACACGCATCCCAAGTTTATTTTGTTTGCATCAGCATCATACCTTCTTCATCCATTCACGTCCCGTACTACCTAATTTGGTATAAGTGAAAGTAGCGAAACGGCCGCCAGCGCATCATGAGCGTGGCCTCTAGGCATGTTGTTACATGACACGCAACTCATGATTATCATGTTTGCACCAGTCAAACACTTTCGTCATCCATTCGCGTACTGTAATACCAAATTTGGTATATGTGACGCTAGCGAAATGGCCGCGAGCACATCATGAGCGTGGGATGTAGTTATGTTGGTACATAACACGCATGTCATGATTTTCATCGTGGGGTCTGTCACGTGTGTCCGCCTCGCAATCATGCCATACCATACCAGTTTTGCAACATGCCATGTGAACGAAACCACCGCAAGAGCTGCAGGACCATGAAATGTAAATCATAATATTCATGACATACATGTCATGATTTTCATATTTTGACTAGCCAGACATGTTCTCCATACAGTCATGTCATACCAAGTTTGGTATTGATACCATTATCGGAACGGCCAGGAGAGCTAAAAGTCGTAGGCAGCTAGATCGATCGATCGATCGATAGATAGATAGATAGATAGATAGATAGATAGATAGATAGATAGATAGATAGATAGATAGATAGATAGTTACGCCCAAAGTCGCCGAAGTTCGCCAAGAAATGCGACGCATTAAAAAAAAAGAAGATATAGTGATATTTAGCATGCTGTAATAAAGACCTTGTAAAACGCGTGCAATTATGTGAAGCCAGTGTAGCCGCGACAAGAAATAGTCTTGCAGACGATGGGTAGAATATATGTTGCCGAAAAGCATACCTTGCCCTACATGGCCCCAACTTCTGAGGCGTTGTTATTATTTTTTTTTGCGCTGTTATTCCGGTCGGGGCACGGAGCAGTGTGTGCGTGACAATCACCAAATACGTGTCTCTTGCAGAGAGCGCGCACGAAGAGCAGGTGCAATCTATAAAAAAAATGGCAGCATATCCACGGAGTGAATGATGGATACTGGGGCGAAGCATCCGTTAGTCCATTTGTTCTTGCTTCCGTCCATCCATGCGTGCGTCTGTGTTGACACCCGTGCGTCCATCCGCCCGTCCACGCGTGCGTCTTTTCGTGCGTCCGCACGTTCATCTGTACGTCCGTCCCTGCGTTCGTCCATGCATCCGCTCCTGCGTCCGTCCATGCGTCCATCCGTCCGTGCAGCCATCCGTGCATCCATCGAAGCATCTGTCTATGTGTCCGTTCGTCCATCTATTCAACACTACAAGTACCACCATCTCGCATCTTTTCATCATATATTCCCCATACAGAAGCACCGCCATCCAGCAGACATTCCAAGGACTAAACGAGAGGTGGCACACGCACACTTTCTTACGGCTTGTGCTTCGGGTCCACTTCCCACCTTTAACCACCTCGAGTTCATGGTATATACTAGTTCACTGTATTCATGGCACTGCGGCCGAACGCTCGCTAAACCTTTCTAAAGCTAAGGAGGTTACACCCAGCGAGAATAACGTAGCAACCCTTTCTTGTCAGATAGTGCTCAATGTACATGCCAATGGCTGCTAATGGTGATCGCAGCCTGCGCGATAACTAAAAGCCGAATGCTCCTGTCTCTCATTCCCCATTAGCAGCCATTGACATGTACATTGAGCATTATTTTTTATTGTTCAACAATGCACAGAAGAAGTCTCTCACCGGCACCACCTTGGAGGTCAAAATGTTATACTTGTTACATACTACGGGGGACGAACGGGTGCCGCTATAAGAAGCTTCGCCCCTAAAAGTAGTGCTCAACTTGCTGAGGACTACTGTGCCGAGGACACAGTAGCTGTCTGAAGCGGCGTTGCGATTTCCATCTCTTGGTCTTTTTGACCAAGAGACGGAAGCTAGTAATGACGAATCCTCGCCCTTGTTCTTGGACAGTGTTACTGGCTGAAGTGGTGGGAAGGCCCAGGACGCCACCTCAGAGTATGACTGTCGGATGGTGCAGGCGATGGTTGCATGTGGGTCGCCGCAGTGGCGGCACGGCAGCGAGCATTCCCTTCCGTCATGGCCATTGACGCCACACCGTCCACAAAGGGGGGGGGGGGGGCTGTGCAGTTCATACGGAAGTGCCCACTGTCACCACATCGGTGGCACATTCGCTGTATTTCTTTGTAGTTACAGGTAACATGGCGGCCTGCGACTCTGAGGTAGTTTGGCAGGGTGACGAGATCTTCATTTTCATACGGACGCATCGCGCTCCAGTGGTCACGGTCAGACGTGACACCATAAGTCCTCTGCTAATGTGCAGCACTTTCCCGTAGGAGACAGTGCTTGTGTGAGGACTTCGCAGGGTACGCGGTACGGCAGAAAGAGGACGGTCACTTTGGGTCCCAGGGCTACGATGGCGACGCGCTCTCCTCGGATAATGAGATGCGACGCGTCTACGATTTGGGCCAGTGCGGCCCCACTGTTGACGGTAACTTGGTAGTTCCCACCTCCAAAGGGCTGAACGCAGTACACTTCTTTGATTCCTACTATTGAAGACGTCGCGTTAACGACGTCTTCGGAACTAGTCCCCTCAGGGACGGCAACGTCGAAAGCTAAATCCTTTTTCGGTGGCTAGCTTGCCATGATGGGCGCCCACCAGCACAAGGACGCCCTTAACCATGCTGCTTAGCTCACCAATACCCGGTCATGCAGAGTGTAAATATGACATGGAAACTCATGAGCCTGATTCTACACAATTGGTCTTAATCAGATAGGCCGAGAAGCGATACTTCTTTGGCTTACCACGCTTTTTTGGCTTACATCCTTGCGTGAAGCAACTTCCTTGCGTAAATATGACATACAAATGCGTATGTAAGTGAGTCCGACTCTACACAATTGATCTTAGCCAAATAGGACGAGAAGCGATGTTTAGGAAAAGCGGGTAACGATTTAGAGCTCCCCACAGTAGGTACTCCACTATATGGGAGCATAAAGCCGTTCCACGGGCCTCCCAGACCACGTGTATACGTGTTTAGAAAAAGCTCCCAAGCATTTCCCCGAGGGTGAACATAGTTAAGTGCGAATGCACGGGGTGATGCTATGAGGGGGAGTAAAGTTAAAATGCGTTGGCATTCGCCAGTGAACGTAAACTCCCCTGTGTGATCAGTTTGCGATTCCCAGGAACCATTAGACCTTCTCCGGAAATCTTGGTGACAGTAGGGTAGACAGGCGGGCTAGTTGGTACAAGTTCATAATGGAATAATTGGAAGCGCGAACCAACGGGACACACTTGTTTGTCTCTTCTCTTGTGTCCCGTTGGTTTGCGCTTCCAATTATTTCATTATGAAATCTCGGTGAGATTTCACCAAGATTTGAGAGTATATGTGAGAGTAAATTTGCACTATAATGATGTTTATGTGTTTTTTTATTACGCTCGGAACGTCGATGGGCACCTTCACGATCTGTCCCTTAATGCCGTACTGACCGTTGCCCCGCGTGAGCCGCCTGATGCTCATGAAGGAGAGTCGAGGCGAGATGAGGCGCTCTTCCACCGGGTTCAGATCGGAGGGTTCCGCGGGACGAGGCGGGTGCACGTAGCCGTGGCTCTTGCTCAACGGCGGAACCCGCCTTGACAGCAGGGACTCTCGGCACGAGGCACACACCCGGAACGCACCGAAGGGAGCCAGCCGCGGGTCTTGCGCAACCATGTCGTCGCATCGTTGTTCGCCCGACCATCTTCCGAACTCGTTCCAAAGAACCCGCAACGCGTTCAACCTGTTGGTCTCATTCCTCAAGCCGGAAACGCAGCTCAGGTTGTTGTCAAACCACAGCCGGTCGCACGCGGTGCAGCTGTGACCAAAGCTGTAATCCACAAAGTCGCGCTTGAAGCGCGCGTCTGGACGAGCAAACTCCAGGACCCGCGCTCGCTCACACATTGCGCGTCCCCCTGCCAGATCGGCTTCGGCGGGCTCGGCTCGTTTCATCCGCTTTCGTTCGGCGTCTCGCCGCCGACCTTCGTGACCGCAGGCGACGCGCTGTTTACGTCGCCCATCCGACTCCCGCGCGAGGAGTTCGGGATCCGCGGCCCGCTTCGCCCACTTGCGCTCGGCATCACGCGCCCTTCGCCGCGCTGCCTTCAACCGGCGCGGAGCAAGCAATCACGTGGTGTATGACGTCACTGCGCCGTTTCTAGGGGAGAGGAGAGGCGCACCGCGGACGGCGGATTCTGGGTCGCTTATAAACTGCATTCGCACTTAGAAAAATGGTGAATGATTCAGAGTACTTGGTACTCTACTATGGGAGAGCACTAGGCCGTCCCGTGAGCGGTACGCTGGGCCTTTCGATCGCCTGGCCTAGTAGTTTGTCAGACTTACTTTCTTGCGTGGTCTCCTCAACTTTTAGACAGTTTACTTAGCTGTACGGACACAGCATTGTGTCGCTGGTTTTAAATCGGGCACTTGACGGTCTCGGTGAAATTTCTCAAAAATGTTGACATCAATGATCAGCCAAACGTAACGTTTAGGGGGGGCAACGATGAACCTTTAACTATTCATATGCGTAGTGATTGGGTTATTTCAGAAAAGTTCTTTGGGCAGGAGCTAGTTAGCACGATCGGCGTACTGGGCGGAAGAGAAGGCGCACCGTGATTTGTAGGGTGGAAGTTGCATTTTTGCCCAGTTTTATGTTTGGAAGGAAAAAAATAAGAGCAGGCTGCAAATTGGCAGAGCCTATCAAGAAAAGCTGAAAATTTCCGTGACGATGTGACGTTTTTCTCTCACAGGTCTGCATGGCTGGTCGAGCTTGGTTGCAAGAAAAACCTCTCCGTTCCAGACAGGGCCATTTTTTTTTCTCTTCTCCCGACGTATGTCGTTAGGCGTACGCCAAACAGCCGCTCGGTGCCAAACTTCCACATCAGAGTGCCAAAGAACTTTGGCTCTAGTCCACCAGGCGTCTTACTCAAGTGGGGGCCCATCGGCATTGTGGGCCGACGCACTCAACCCGCGACTGGACAAAGAAAGTTCGACAAGTGAGCAGTGTAGCATCGAGCTGAGGCAGTCAAGCGACTAGCCCCGGGAAGGCCATTACGCCGTCTCCGCATCGCATTCTTCACTCTCAGTCTTCAGTTGTTGTTTTTTTTTGCATGCAGAAAATGGATAGGGCTCTCTTTCTCTCTCTCTCTCTCGTGTCTTTCCAGCCTTCGTGACATTACTTTCATTGGCACGATTCGTGTTTCGATCACCATTTTCTGTTATTCCTCTGGTGCCTGTGACGATAATAAAACCTGCGTATACACCTCTTGATTTGTGTTGTTATATGTGGTTCATTATGCGACGTCGAAGTTCTCACACCACTAAGCCTTGCGGTTTTGGGCGTGGTCACAGCGTTAGCTCTTGGTGGAGAGAAGGGAGGATCCCCACCCATTTTCGTGAAAATTTGATGCGCTGCGCGAGGCAATATTCGGTGGGTCGACGGATTATTTACTGCCTTCACGACTTCTTTCACTAGCACTCGCGATTGGCAAAACAAAAGTGCAAGATGAAAGTAAGGACACCTAGGCTAGCCAGATAGACTGAGAGTCCCCTGTATGCACCAAAATTTCCTTTTTTTCTCAGTCGATGTACGACACCTCCCGCGACCTCCTCCGGAAGCTTTCTGGTTTTCGCAATACCCCCGAATTCGGCCCACCCGTGACTAAGCTTCGATGTAACCTAATGATTCCTCCATGTGACGTCGTAGTGAACTATCTACGACGTCATGACGACGTCGTCTTCCGTGTGGACGACGACGCCGCATGACGACGGTCGACGGTGACAGTCAATTTTCACGTTTGGATGGGAGCATCTAAGACTTTCGTTTTATTAACTGGTATGTCCCCTTAAACAGGAGAGCGCGGAGGGACGGGAAAGACAAGAAGTAAACAAAGGGCATTGACCACCGTCACAAGGTTGGCATTAACTATTATCATACAAAATCTGCCACTCAGTCATTCTTGCCCCGTTCGTCCCGGGAATGGAACCACCTTCCCGCTGAAATTGCGGGTATCACAGATAACCAACTGTTCCGTGCTGCCTTAGCCAATATTGTATATGCAGAAATATCTGATGTTTAATCTGTGTTTGTGTGACCACATTGTTGCGATAATACTAATTTGTTTTGTCTTTCCTTTTCCTTTTTATGTACACAACGTTTTTTGTAACCATGCTACCTCATGTTATGCCTTTGTTCTGTACCACTCCCCTCTGTAATGCCTCTGGCCCTGAGGGTATAATAAATAAATAAATAAATAAATAAATAAATAAATAAAAAAATAAATAAATAAATAAATAAATAAATAAATAAATAAATAAACAAATAAATAAATAAAGGGAGCACTGAAACGGAATATAAGCCCAATCATCACTGTTGTCATTCCTGTTGTCGTTAATGGAGATTGGATATTCCTAAAAAGTACGGCAATCAACTCGTAGAGGTGTGCTGGTATTTGCTTTCAAGTCTAGAATGACTTCATTGTCTGTAGGCCGTAAAAGCTACCGGGGCCGCGAGCACTTTTTTTAGCACTATATCGAGGACAGCACGACAACGCACGTTAATCTGTCTCCTCGAGAACATGCTTCTTTCCAGCATAGTAGCCCGAAATTCAAAGGTGGAAAGCGATAGGTTGTGTTAACGCTAAACCCTAACCGATGAAACAGAGTAGCATTGTTGTACAGTGCACAATGCGTCCAAGAGCTGAAAGCGGAATGACCTTTCAGACGTTGTTCTAGATACACCCCATGCGCCATCGATTGCGCCCAATGGGAATTTATTTCTGCACTGTAGAAAAGATTTCCGCCGACAGTGTTACGATCGCGAGCACACAGAAGACACGAATTCCACGTGACATGACAAGAAGTTTGGCAGTTTGTAATCGTCATTCGAAACTTGTAAAACGTGGTTCCGCTTTCTACGCTCCAGAAAAATCGCGCGCACGAACAGCTAGTGGGCCCTTTATCACATGAGCGACACTTAGTGTTCTCAACGTCCCACTACGCCATGCACTGACATTGTCGCGAGGCATCAGTACATGCGTGCCGGCGATACTGCAATCTACTGTGCGTCTATGTACTTAATGAGATAACCTTATGTTTTCAAGCTCGTTGCTGGCCTGGCTGGTCCACCCGACTTTGATAGCTGGCTTCGTGGATCACACCACCGTTCTATACTGGACTTTATACATGAAGCAAACTTGTGTGAGTATTTTTGAATAAAGAATTATTATGCCTAGGGGCACACATTCGATATAAAAAAAAAACCTCGTTGCCAGCTTAGGGCCCTTGTTCATTATTTCATGCCACTTTTTCCCACACTCGCACAGACACACACGGATTTATGTCGTCGCGTGAGTGGTTCTCAGACTGCTACAGGATATTGGACACGTTGCAAGATTCTTAAAGTGGGCTCCACCATATGCATTGCCGTAATGGCTTCATGTGAGCTTAGGTGGCTACATTTGTTTAACACATGCGCAACCATGGCTGGTTGCACGTTTTGCTCAGAGAAAAAAAAAGCCCCAAGCAGCATCATCAAAAGAAACTGTTTTGAAGATACATTTATGAAGCTTTCAAGCGCGTACGCAAGTGAATATGCAAGTCGCGACTTAGGACTCTTGCGTTCTTCATGTTATCAAGGCAAATTAAAACACCTTCATACATCAAAGTATTGCGGCTTGCTTTGCGACAATATGGTTGCACTTTAAAACACTAATCTATACCATAGTCAAATTCGGAAGTATAGCCAGTTCTCGCTCACACCTGGTCAAAACTTGTGGCGATACTCTTGGCTGTGACTTCTGCAACACGACGGCGTATCAGATGCATTCCACAGTGTCGTGCTATGCATCTCGTCCGCTACTTTGTCTGGGCCAAGCTTGCTTCTTTTCCCTCTGTAGTTGGATGTTTATTTTGCATGCGTGTTACTTCGGGCGCGTGTGAGACAGACAGCTGTCAGACCCAGCGCGTCGTGTCTACGCCCCGAAAGAGGCGCCGGCCGAGAAGAGTGGTCGGCGTACGCGTGAGTCACGCCTGCAGGGAAGTACAGAAGGGCGTGTCTCTGCAGGGCGCCTGAAATACTGCGTCTCACGGACGTGCATCACCTGCAGACGCCGCTGCGAAGCCTCCCTTCCAGGGTTGCATGACCGCCCATTCGCTGTAGCTGTACAAAACTTTTTGCGCATACTCGTGCCGCGACGTGCATCAAGCGATTGCGGTAAGATAGGACGAGAGACATGGTGCTTACCCCCACCAATACTCTTTCACTTATAGCTATACTCTTTACATTTAACATTGCGGGAAAAGGAAAACTCTACCACCATTCGGCTGTTCAACATTATCGCTGTTCTGTCGAAGAGTTAGGTAACGTTAAATATGGTGTTTGTTGTGTAACGTGTAAGAGGGAGTTCGTATACAAGGAAAGGCACCTGATGCAAGTACGTACAAAACCGGCTGATGCGTGCAATAATGTCAAGGATTTTCTGAAACTGCTCTTGTCCCTTTTCAAAAAAAAAAAAAAGAGAGAGAGAAAGACGTGGCAATATGTAGCCATTTGGCACCAAACGGGTTACAACCTCAACCTCTCATATTTCATAATGCCAAAAGATAAAGCTGAATGACGATTAAGCTTCGCTTCCAAGAGCCGAAACGATAGCGTATTGAAGCCCCGTGTGTTTCTCCTTAAGTTATGCCGCAAGGAAAGGACCGTTTGTGCACGTAACAATGGCCGACAGAAACTATTCTAGAATGTATACTGTGCGTACAATTCTCACAGTGTGGCAGACGTACACAGACGCATATTCGAGAGACGAGGAGAGTTGATGTCCATTTTTCTGCATCGCCTAGTAGGTTGGCGGAAAGGAAAGCATTGCGATGGACACGAAGGATGTGCAACGTGCTGCACGTCTCTTCAATAAGTACCACTTCTGAAGAAAACAAAACAAAGGCATAGAACCAATAAATTGGAGAAAAAAAGAGATACATAAACAAAAAGAGAAGGAGACAGAGACAAAGAAATAGAGAGAGGGATAAAGAAACGAGCAGATACAGGGAGGGAAAGAGAGAGAGAGCTAGAGAGAAAAATTTGCTATTTAAAACAAGTCAATTTAGCACCAGGATAACATGGTCATAACTAGGTTAAATTAAACCGCGCTAATAAGAAAATTACTAATTCGGACAGTGGTAATCAAGAGCATGTTAATTAGAATCCTACAAACTGAGGCATTTCTAATCTAGATTTTACCAAAGAATTTGGCAGATACGACGTACCTTGGGAACTTATGTTATGCTAAGCATGCGCATGGAAGTTGACTGCGTTGTAATATTTTTATCGTATGAAACGTGACAAATCGGAGCTAAAGATATGCACAAATGCACGCATAGACACTCGAGAAACAGCCGTACTTGTTTTATATAACCAGTTGTTTACAGTTGCATAACTTGATATGAAGCGCTGGTTCTCGCGAGGGTGGTATTCCTAAACACTGCTATACAAATGAACTTGAGCGGATGGCGCTTAATACTGACGCTAACTTCATGTGACACTGTATTAGAGGAGTAAATATGTAATGTTTATAAAATTAGCCAGTCCTGCAACCACAATAGACGTTTCACGAGCATTAGGGACGATTTGAAAAGTAGTTCAGTGACCTGGCGTGGCTCTGTGGTAGAATACTCGACTGCCAGGCAGAATGCTGGGGCTCGATTGGGCACATACCCGCCCGCGAGTATGTGCCACCGTATGGCGGAATGTGTTTTAGTACACACGCGACGGGATTGCGACATCATTCATGTCATGACAATCGAGTCGTATTCGTGAAACCATCTTGCTCTCCCATACTAAGCTTGCTTTACCCCAAGTTAAAGGGGTGATCATGAGAGCAACCGGACGAAGGCGCCTAGAGAAATATATAGATAAATGAATAGATGCCGAAAGTGCTTACAGGACGCAAATAAAAAAACAACAACAACATGGCAGCCGTTCTACAGCTGTGCATACGCCGATAATCGCGAGTCTCTACCTGCGCCCATGCAGGCACACAGACAACCGCAAAGCGCCAAGCGCTTGAAGATCTCGCTATACTTCACTATATACGTAGTCTCACCAGCACCCGGTGGGCGGCCGGTAATTCTTGAAGCATGCGCACGCAACGGCGACCGGTTATAGCCATGGGTCTGTACTCGGCGCGGCACCCAAAACAGCAGGACCACTGGTCGTAAAAGGTCGATATCACGTAAACGAATTCACCACGCGCACGGCCCGCAGCAAAACAGACTGGAAAAGTAACCGGGGCCGACAGACGGAGTAAAAAAGAAAGACGAAAAAGGAAACGAGATACATAAAACAGACGAGAAAAGAGAAATAGCAAAGAAGGGGCAGCCTTGCTTCAGATTTTTTTGTTGTTTTTTTTTTCTGTGGTAGATCTTGCAGCGTGAGAAGCCGGAAAATAAAGTTTGTTCGCAGGCGCGAAATTATACAGCAGCGGGTATACTACAAGCAGTAACACCTCTTCCGGGCCTGCCCGCAGCCGCGGCTTTGCTTGCAATGGACCTGCCGTCCAGAACCTTGTGAAGGTGTAGGCATCTGAAGCGTCATACAAACACCAGCTGTTGCGCACGCAAGGTTGAAGAAAATGTGAACACAATGGAACGGAGCTGTGTTCTTTCATACGCGCCGACGTTGTATTGCACCATTTCTTCGAGTTCCAGCGAAGTTCTTTCGAAAGCGCTGCGCTCTTTAATGCGGTATTCTGTGAAGTTCCAATTGCGTCCGTTCTACTGAGAACAACGCTACCTTTATGGAGAACTCAACTGCCGTCGATGTATGTAGCGCATTTTTTTCATTTCTTTCTGTAATGATAGGTTGCCATTCTTCGCCGTTTAACGTGGGAGACCAACCAACACGGTCTATAAAAGTAAATTCTTATTAAACGCGATGTTGCACGTGTTACCGCAGAAGAATAGTAATTCGCACGATCCATTATGCATTCGGCTAAGAAGACTCATGCGTTCGGTAACGGCGAGTTATTTACGACTCCTGCATATTGGTTCAGCATATATTCTAACCGGTGCTCTTGCGTAATAAATTTATGGTTTACTAAGGTGACAAACCCGCTTACTGAATCCCATTGAACTCTGCCTCCTTTTGCAAGTAAGCCTGGCTCATAAATAGAAAACTTATTGTTCTTTGAATCACTTTACTTTGCCATTACAGAAGAGCGCACTTACGGGTTATTTGTAGTGTCGAAAGTGCCAACACAACAACAACAGAAAGGTATATCGGTCTATTGAACTCTCCTGCGGGAGGAAACAGGCACTCATATTTATCCCGCGTGCAAATGCCGACAGGCGAGACTTGTTAGGAATTAATTTATCGCCGAACAAAGCATGGTGGCTGTGGCACACGTAGCTGACATTGTATGCTGGACGGAAAAAAAAAATGGTTCGTTTCACGAGTTGTGTCGAAACTCTCGAATAGCGCAGTTTCTAGATGCGATCAACTCAACACGCCTGGTGGTGGTTCTTCGTGCAAAGAACCGAATTGCGACACGCGAGGGTGGGAATGTACCTGCCTTCGCCTTAGCACACCTGCAAATAGACGGAACGCAGTCGTGAAAGAAGCCCTTTCATAAACATGGCGCTCCCCGGCGCCCACTCTAATCTCTTTGTGAACAAAGCGCACGTACAATAAGAAAAGGCTTAAAGACAGAGCTTTCGTTAATTAGTGAAGGTTGTTCGATCCCCCCCGCCCACGCACTCATAAATGTGATTTAGTCGTTATCCTCAGCACGTGCTCCCATTCCAAATTATGAAATCGGCTCGTCGTCTCTTTGACGATTTGCCCCCTCTGCGATTTTTGCAACAATGGTTTAGATGCTTAGAGTGGATTGTGCTTTCGAACTTGACTAAGACAGTACAATGCGACACATTTCTTTTTCTTCCTTTTTCCAAGAGTCTGTGCAATATCCTGTCACCCGTGATCAGAAGAACAGGCCTCAAAAGTCACGTTAGCAAAACAAAAAGGAAAAAAAAAAGAGATGAAACGTTCCGAGGCTGGAGATAGCACAAAGGTGAAATGTGTCGCTGGTGTGCTTTCAAATACAAAAACGAGGCTGCATTGACTCTCTAAAGTTTATTCAGCAGCGGCCAGTTGGAATAGACTCGCCTACAAAGGCGGTTGATTTTTTTTTCTCCCTAACAAGTGGTTTGACATTTGGTGCTTTTGACACACCTCGCAACCCATGACACGTGCTCGCTCACCTCCGCTTCCAGTGCTTGTTGAAGCAAGCTTTTCTGCAACGTGACTCTTTATCAAGTGAAAACAATTTCAAAAATTCATTGCGGGAAACAATTTTTGCAAGTGGGCCAGGATTATGTGCGTGAGCGTTACCGAGGACGCTACCACGACATAAGCAAACATTGCTACAGAACAAAAATAAACAAACGTGGAATCAATAAAACAAAACTCACAGAAACTTGAGGTTGTTTGGTCGCGTGCTTGTTGTGCCGGTGATTTCACAGCGATGAAGTTGGGCGCCTGCATGAGCCAAAAGCATCGATCCATACAGAACGCACCATGCTAAGCGAGCGTCGCGTTTCACACGGCAATGTCAACGCTAAATGAAGTGGCATTTAGTCAAGAAAACAGAAGAGGGTCGCAATACTGACGGTCAAAGAGAGCGCACATGGAGACTGCCATACGAGACAGAGGAGTGAAATGGATAGGTTCGATTACTTATTGGTTTAAGTCATTACAGAACAATTGGACGGCACTGGACAGCAGATAGTATGAAGAGAAAATGGTTAGTATTAGTTGACATGCAGTAATAACGAGAAAAAGGAAATGGAAGTGAACGAACTACCAGATAGTTGCAGCTGAAGGTAAAAAAAATCAGAATAAGTAGAATTCAATTGTTCAAAATTGTGCGTGCCAAGCTTTACAATTAGCCTCAAACAGCTGCCATCATATGTCGTTCACTCTCCGAGGTGTCACTGCATATGTCAATGATTAGTTCTGAAATTGTTTTGCAGGTCGGCTTTATTTCTTTATACACTTGCATATTGCGTTATTCTCGTTATTCTTATTCTTCAACTAAAACAAATTCCTTTTTTTTTATTCCTATCTCCGGCTTCATTGTCTGTTGCACCATACGGCTAGACTTCCTACACCGTTTTTGTGCGAGATTCGTGCGCAGAAATGAAAACAAAAGCAAGAACCCATTCCGGTGGCATATTTCTGTTTGCAGTTATCATAAGCAATTATAGACGGTGAGCTTACTAACCAGGTTAAGTATACCGTATTCGCCTGGTGTGAGACCGGTGGCGGCACTGAGAACCGCGCTTGTATGACGTCAGTTGGAGGATTCACGCGCTTTCGAGGCGTGGCACCGTATAGAAACCACCGTCTTGGTAAAACTCCACAAAGAAGGAGTTCAATTGGTTATCTTGTATGTGGTGACTACTGACGCTGTTGTAACAACTATGGGTGTCCACTTTTAGCAATCATTTTAAGAGCACATGACTTTGTTTCCTAAAAGTGCGGCGGCTAGCCCCCGCAGCGAATCGTATAGAATGGTACGCAATGGTAGAGTACTGCTCTGTGTTTCTATATGATCATGCACCCGTGAAAATGGCGTTAGCTTTCACAACTATCCTAAGAATCCGAAGCTCAGGAAGAAGTGGGCAGTCTAACTTGGGACGCGAAAGTGCCCCACACCTTCACCGACCGCATGCGGCAAGCACTTCGCTGACAGTGACTTCTGCTGTATACCTGCCTTACTCGCCACTCTTGCTTGCTACCGTGTTTCAGCGTTTCTCCAGTTCTTCAGCCATTCATCGCACGCAGGCTATAGGCGCAGATGAATTACACGAGGTGAGGTTCCATCTCAAAACCTAATATGAAGGCCCCTAGACAGGGGTCTGCGGCCTCCGAATCGCCTCGTGCATATTAGCCCGTCTCGTCAGCGCAGCAGAGTGGTACAGGACATCTGAGGCTACGGCTTTATTTGTATGGCGTACGTACATATATACATAAATTACTGATGAGGACAAGCGCACGCCTAGCGCATTGCTCATGAACCATAGACTCATGAGCGAAACCTGCTGTCGCTGTTTAGTACACATTCACTAAATGTTTTCACGTAAGGCAGTTCCGACACTTTAAGCGGAGCTCCTTGAGCTTTTCGTTATGCTACGTGCATGAACGCAAACACTTCCAGCTTGCCTTTGCCACGTTAATCTCTGTGGCCCTGTGCACGGTACAAATAATCAGCGATGGCTATTTGCTATATTCCGATACCCAAGCGATGGCCCTGTGTGGTATTAATATGAACTGCTTCGTGATGTCCCTCTCACTGAACAGACATGACTGAGACAAGCTGCAGTCATTTGCATCAACCAGGGGATGCAAGCATTGAGGCTGAACTTGCCTCCTCTCCGAGTCAGACCAGCACGTTCCCCTAAAGACTGCGATACAACACGGGCTTGCGCCCTGCCGACGCCCGTCACTGCAATCCGAGTACGATTATCTCTAATTTAGTAGTTTGATGCTTCTTTGAAATTGCAGTAGATGCCATGAACGGTCGATTGACTGCCGAAGCTGCAATACAAACAGCTGCTTTTTATTAATTATCTCATGTGTTATTTGCGAATGGCAGAGTGGCAGAAACCAGTGAGTCTCACACATATCCCCGTGTTCACTGTCACCAGCATTGCACTGCAGAAAAACTATCCCAAGTAAAGGAGCAGGCGTGACCTTCTCTCTAGGATTGTTGTGAAAGCTAACGTTATTTTCAGGGGCGGACAAAGCCCACCGAAGCACAGGTCAGTCCTTCACTAATGCGCCGCACTTGATCATCATGGAAACGTTGTGTGGTGAGCTCGCAAGTCCATGTGTTTTGAGGACTAGAGCCGCGACGGTGATGCGATCTCAGTTGACGGCCTCGATAGCACATTCAACAACGTGGTCTGCGCCGTACACCACTTCGCCATCGAGGAGACATCGTGACGCTTCGCAAGCTGTATCTACATGCTAGTAGATGCTGGAGAATAGAACGCTTAATAACGCGATAGCGTTAGGGATCTCGTGTCGCGAAAATTTCGCCGTCGGCGTCGGCACCGTTGTGAGCGAGAAATCTTCCGCGAGCGAAAACTTGAGAAAGAAGCGAACAAAACAAAGAATAAAATTTTCGGTCCCATCGAGGATCTAACCCTGGCCAATTGCATGACAAGCAGCTAGATGTCCTACCACAAAGTCACGATGTTACTTGCACCTGCTTCCGAAAAAAAAAAGCACTACATAAATGCTATGCAGTAGAACGAGTCTCCTCATCGCATTTTGTTCGACAGGTGTCACGATGAAAACGAGCCCATTCGGCGATTTGTAGGCGCATTTTAGAGGCCATTAAACTACGTAAAAAAAAAGCCGGGATAGTGCAGCCATCGCCGCTAAAAACACAGAGAAACTTTCAAACAGCTTCAAAAAAGGACAACTATGTCCATCTAGTAGAAAACGTATCATGCCTTTGCGAGGCGTTACTCAAGCAAACAGGACGCTAGACAATGTGCTGCCATCTGTGAGGTATTGTAAGACTATGGCCTCCTAGATGGCGAGCGCGCGGCAAGTATCTTGGAGGCCATGTGGCTCTTGCTTTAGATTAAAAACCCGTATGTACCATTCACGCGCGCGTGTCTGTGTGCCATCTGTGAGACATTGTGAAAAACGTGTCTCGACTACAGCACCGCGCCGTCCAAGCAGAGGGAAGTGGCTACACTTCTCAATCACTGCATTACTATAGTACGTCGCGCTTGCGCAGTCACGTGTGTGTGTGCGTGTGTGGTGTGTGTGCTTGTGCTTGTGTTTGTGCGTGCGTGCGCGCGCGCACGCGCGCGTGTGCGTGTGTGTGTGTAACAAAACATATTAGAGAGTATGCACTTAGCGGACGAAGGGCGCACTAGGGGCCGGATTTCACTATCGCGTTCAACTCTTAAAGGCAAAGCTTAAGGGTCCCCCTATTTTTGAAATTTCGAAACACCCCAACTAATTGGTATCGCACAGCGGAAACTGCTGATGAGGAGCGGGAGCACTCACACGTAGTTTCACTTTCTTACCAGCAATGCGGTCGGCGGCATCGCCCGGCTCGTCGGTTATCTGGGAGGTTTCTCGGCCCTGTAGATTGGGCCGCAACTAAAACAAATTCATAATTGAACTCGAGAACATTCATTGCGGGAATCATTGGACCCTCGCGAGTCTGTTGGTTCGACAAAGTTCCCGCCTGAAGCAGGCGATCCACGCACAGGAGCAGTGGCTACCGCCGCGTGGTTTTAATAATAATAATAATAATAATAATAATAATAATAATAATAATAATAATAATAATAATAATAATAATAATAATAATAATAATAATAATAATAATAATAATAATAATAATAATAATAATAATAATAATAATAATAATAAACTTAATAATAGTAGGTCATTGAGCTGACGGCACACGCTAGAGGGCGCCACTCCAAGAAATCGAGGCCAACAGCAGGTAGGTATTGCACAGGTATGAAGTCTTCAGAGCAGTGTTTCCAGGAAACACAACCAGCTTCAAATATCAAGTCCAATTATGCTATGTGCAAGGCAGCAACAACTTATAAGGAATGTTTATATTTGGTTTTCGTGACAACGAAGAAGTCATTTAGGTCAAGCTACGGCAAGAAAATGTTCGTATGAATCTTGTTCGACCACGGAACTGCTTCAATAAAAATAATGCTCTTGCACCGGTGATAGAGCCTAAATGAGAGCTTATGCTACAAGTGTCTTTCCGGAAAGTGTATATTTAAGGGCTAGTTTCCTTTGTGGACTATCGCAGGTTTGGCTCCTGCCGACGGCAAGTTATGTTCTCCTCCACTTTTCTTTCTTCACCTTTATATTACACTCAACTTTTTGGCATTGTTATCTGTAGTTCTCAAGAATCTTTCCGCAGCGATAGCAAGTGCCTGCGACAGTTTGTAACGAAAAACAAAACAAAAACAACACCAAGCAGCCTAGCGAACGATTGATGTCAGCTTCCGAAAAGTATAGTTTGTAAGTAAGCACTTGTGGAGTGAAGTACTTGTACAAGTCTTTCCTACCATCACATTTACCCCCCTTTCCTTACTTTAACACGTGTCAGGTTTACTAAAGACTCGATATATCATTTACCGTTCTAGAATGCGCCAAGAGCATTGTAGGTAAAATTTCAAGATACCGCATGACCGAATTATATAAGTTGTAAACTAACCCATGCCACCTCTTTCGGTTATAAACGATGGTGTAGCTACCTTCATGAGATCATGCATAGTTGATTTTAACGCATTTACTTGCACCTTGATTGTAGAAAAAAAGAAACCTTGGCCAGCTTCCCTTTATATAGTGGTGTAGAGCCTGAAGGAACAGTTGAGCTTAGCGATATTCCTTGTTTCTGTTTATTTTTTGGTGCCTTTTCTCCTCTTTCTTTTTCCCCTTTACCTTTCTCTCTGTTGTTACTTTATGCCTATGCCTTGTCTGTTTCCAATTCTTTATCTCTCTGTCCATTTCTTTCTCTCTCTTTTTTGCTTCTTTTTTCAGTTTCTTCTCTTTCTCAGTCTCTACTTATTGTTTCCCCTTTCTTTCTATCTTCATTCTTTCTCCCTCCTTCTTTACTTCTTTCTTTATTTTTCTGTCTTATCTACGGTTTAACATATTTTGTTTCAGTGCCTGCTTCTTGCTATCTTTTTCTCTCCTTGCATATTCATTCTTTCCAAGTCTGTTTTTCTATTACTCATCCACTTTCTTCCCTTTCTTTATCTGTGTTTTCTCTGTCTCTTTCCATGCATCTTTATTTTTTCTTTCTCTTTTTCTTTTCTCCGTGCTCGTTTTCTCACCTGTCTAAGTTATTGCCTCTTACTCCGGAGAAATCAGCGCAGCGGCAGAGCGCGTGCCGGACGCACGTGTTTGAAAAGCGATGACGAGAAGAGGACGAAGGCAGCGTTGCACGTGCCAGAAAGGCAGAGGTAGGAATGACGCAATGCTGCAAGTTTAGGGCAAATTCACCTTATAATCGGCCAATCCCCTTCTTTGGGTACGAGCCATTTGCACAGGGAAACAACAACAACAACAACAACAACAACAACAACAACAACAACAACAACAACAACAACAACAACAACAACAACAACAACAACAACAACAACAACAACAACAACAACAACAACAACAAGGCAGAGGCTGTTCAATGTGATGACAGTTTTCGCTAACGCGAACCAGCAGAACGGCGAGTTTAAACAGCTCTTTTAAGAGGGCAGGCACCAGAACACATTAGTATGCGGAACTTCTCTTAGAATGGAGGGGAGTTTTCACACAAATTTACAAAGGTGGCCCAAAGGTGTGGTGCCAAAGTCGTATTCTCAGCCCCAAACAGGCTGTGTTAGTTCTGTAGAATGACTGATTCAGAGGCAAAGACGCTGCAGTTCTGTGGCACTGAGCACAGGTGGCTCTTTGTTGAGTGCGCAGAAGGGGTCGTTTATGAAATCCCTTTCAAGTGCGAAAAAGTGTGCGTTGGCCAAACTGGGAGATGCGTTAACGAGAGGCTAAGGGAGCATGTTAACAATGCCGAAAACGTGCGAGATGGGATTGATTTGGAAGGTTTGTTAGCTATAGTCATTGTATAGCCTGCCAGGATGGCTCTCTCAACCTAACCAACACTTTCACCATTAAGAAGAGATAAACGCATATCACCCGCGAAAGTATTGAAGAATAAGGCATTGCCTATTTGGCGGAGGGTTGCGTAAGCGTGGCTTCCCTAATAAAACTGATTGAGATGCGCATGTGCAGTGGATTGATTGATTGATTGATTTGTGGGGTTTAACGTCCCAGAACCACCATATGATTATGAGAGACGCCGTAGCGGAGGGCTCCGGAAATTTTCACCACCTAGGGTTCTTTAACGTGCACTCAAATCGCAGTACACGGGCCTACAGCATTTTCGCCTCCATCGGAAATGAAGCCGCCACAGCCTAATGTGATCCCGTCAGCAGCCGAGTACCTTAGCCACTAGACCACCGTGGTGGGGCGCGCATGTGCAGTGGATAAAGCCTAATTGGGACAGATATATATATATATATATATATATATATATATATATATATATATATATATATATATATATATATATATATATATATATATATATATATATATATATATATATATATATATGTGTGTGTGTGTGTGTGTGTGTGTGTGTGTGTGTGTGTGTGTGTCATTGTCCAATAAAGGTTGCGCTCATCATCATCGTTTGTTTTCGTTCTGTCCATTGTGTGTTTTTACGTTGTAGCGTTCCAGAATTGTGTACCGACTAGTGCCCAACAAGCCACTTTAAGGGGTCGTTGTATCCACGATTAAGGGAGCCGCATGAAGAAACGTACGCACTTGTAATTTGGAGCGGCCTACACTTCTGCAAGAACGAAGGGTAATAAGTTACGGTAGTTGAAATATTTTAAGATTCATGTTTGCCTGTGCAAAAGGAAAAAAAAGCCACAAAGAACGCTTGTTTTGTGTGTTCAAATTCTTCGTCTAGCATCTGTCACTTAATTTTTTCCATGAATACGCAATGCCAACTAGCTCGCCTATAGCCATTCCGTTTCAGAGTCCTTTCATCTCAGTGTCCTTTCTTTCGCGCTACGGAACATGAATGTTAGCACAAGCGCACACGGTAGTAGAAACGAAGCGCGGCAGAAACTTCCTACTTCCGCTTGATTTGTATCAACGTACAGGGTAATTACAGAAACTCAGAGGGACCAGTTAATTGGAGAGGCAGCGCTTCAGTGTGCTTCGACAACGCTGCCGAGAAACTCTCGAGTCCGAGTGCCATAGGTGAGAAGATTGTGGGTGGAGGGGAGTATAGTAAAGGCGTCGGTGAACAGACACCCGAGAGCCTGTGCTTGCCTCTAAGCCGGAGTGACGAGCGCAGCTGCAAAGGGATTTCAGGAACCGACGTGCGGTTGCAGCTTGACTGGCACGTTGCTCGCACCTTGGCATCGTGGCAAGCAGAGGTGCCCCGGGACTGAGGTGCCCCCTAGTGGGTGGCCGACGCATGGGCGCCCGGCTGCGCCCACAGCCAGGCGTACGAAGAAAGGACTCTGGGCTCAGCAGGAAAGTCGAGCGAAGACGACGTAATCCCATTAAGCGAAACTCTGGCGGCGGAGCTAATCAAGGTGATTACTCATTGGTGGACTTTGTGCGAACGCAGGTTTTACCATGGCGACCATGGTTCAGGGCCCCACATGCCCGCATGACCGACGCCGCTAAGCTCACGGAATGGAACCGTATGCGGTATTATATATATATATATATATATATATATATATATATATATATATATATATATATATATATATATATATATATATATATATATATATATATATATATTTACAGAGGATTGAACGCGTTATTTAAAGGTCGTAGGTTCGACTCCTGCTCACGGCAAGTTAATTTTTCACCCACTTTTCTCTTTTCTTATTTACATTACATTTGTCCTAATAAATTCCCCATATACATTCCTCTGCTATATTGTCTGTTATATCTCACTATTATTGTGTCAAAATACGGAAAAACGAGCCCTTAGGTATACAATTCTTTCCTATATATATATATATATATATATATATATATATATATATATATATATATATATATATATATATATATATATATATATATATATATATATATATACGTGGGAGTGTCAGTCAGCGACATTTGTATCCACAGCGGTTAGAGTAGAACACCATTTTATGAGCCTGTATATATATATATATATATATATATATATATATATATATATATATATATATATATATATATATATATATATATATATATATATATATATATATATATATATATATATATATGCACGTGTGTGTGTGCGTATGCAGTGCTTCACGCGTAATGGTTGCATGCTTTTAGAACGGACGCTCTCGGCTTGAAAAAGCACTCCGTATAGAGAATGGTATGTGTGCGGACGGAAGTAAAAGGAAGGAGCTTGCCCCTGCTAGATATGCTAGATTTAAGCACACAAGCCATTAGAACTGGCCTCCGGGCCTTAATTTCCTTTTACTTGCACCCACGGTGCCCGAGCCGAAATCGAGGAGGGCCGCAAGCAAAAACCACCCTTAAATGGCAACGGCGGCTTCGTCATTAGGCCTGTAATCACCGGCGCTGAATTCTGTGTACGCCGACCTAGCAGAAATTCGGTCCATGCCTTTGTTGTTTTCTTCTTCACGGTTTCAACGAGCCACTCGCTGTTTTGCCGTTAATCCCGAACGCTCTGGGCAAATGTGTCCGAGACCACTTCCAGCGTTCTTGCAGTTTATTTTTTTGTATTGCCCCTGATGCTTTCGCGGAATAATGCACACACGTGCACATGCACGAGCACTTACGCGCACACAAATGCAGTAACATGGCCGGCCGAGCAGCGAACAGCACCGCAAACAAATGACCGAAAAGAAAGAAAGTAAGCGCGAGAAAGTGGAGCCGCAGCAACCACTGCGGATTCGCAGCTTCCGAGCGTGAAATTGCGTTATCCCGCCGATGCTGCTCTTGCTCTATTTTCCGGGTCATTAATTTCGGTGCAGCCAGGACTGCGGTGCACGAGAGGTGGCGTTTCGTGCTCCGAACAACCAACTTTCTACGCGAATGAAAAGTCGGAGAGGCTTTTCGACTTTTTCGAGCGCGCACTTCGAGCCATCCGCGGCTCGTGCGTGGGTTTGAACTTTGTGAAGCTCGCGTGCGTGCGTGCGTGTGTACATGGTCAGAGCGTAGGATTCTCTCGAAGCAAAGCAAAGCGCGAATTCTGCTAGAAACTCGCGCGGAAATGCGAAAAGATCTTCTCCGCAATGCGCACACACATGGAGATAGAAGAACCCCACGAGCGATGCGTTGGTGTTCGAAGACGCCGCTTCATTGGAACACGCGTTTCGCCTCGCTGTGTGGCGATGCAGTGTTTCGCGGTGTGGACGGCAGCGTTCACATTGAAGAACGATTTGTGAAGTTCAGTGACCGAGAGTACAGTAGCGCTGGACGAAGTATGGTGGATGTAAAGCCTGCCGCCTGTCGCGAGCTTCGACATTTTGTATACGCGAATCGACAAACATATATATCGAGCAGGAATCGCGACGCACTCGCGCGGAAATTCCTGTTCCACATGAACGAGGTTGCGCATTTGACTGTGCGGAACTGCGGAAGTGTGATCGCCGACTCTGCCGTTTCATAGCGCCTTTCTTTGTTTCTAGGTCACTATGCTTAATGTTCACATGTTCTTTTGGTTTAAGCTACTGTTCACAAAATCTTCAGCGCGATAGCATTGCAGGCAATGTTCGGTAGCAATTAGAAGCGAAATTGACATTCCTACCTTGCTTGCAGCACAACGCTACCAGCGAATCCACACGGACTTATCAGACGTAAAGGCTTTCTTGTTGACGAAAAATTCGACCTGGTTGAGGGACCAAAAGCGGGACCTCAGTTTTATTTTTATTTTTTTTGTAGCCGCCGCTTTACCAATTGACAAGTCTAGCAGCCTTATCGATCACTGAGGCCTGTGGTCACGTCATAGAAACAACGTGTACGGGATACATGAACGTAATAGTAACGCAGATAAATTATGACAGAATCGTTTTCAAAAATGGAAAACAGAACATATTGTTATAAAAGTAAATCGGCACCGAAAAAATAAGACATAAGGCTTTATACATCTATTAGCTTTTGTATTGTCAGACAATTTTATTGCATTCTACTGTATGATATTGCAGTATATTGTATTGCATATAGTATCGTGTTGTATTGTGTTGGATTGTACTGTATAGTATTGTATTGTATCATATTGGTACTGCATCGAATAGGAGCTGAGCGCGGTCACAGCGCCCACTATGCGTTCCTGCTCTGTCATGTGGACCTTCTTTTAATCGAAAGCACGTATTAGCCCACTTGCCGTCTTTCCTCTTGCATCTCTTGTCATTAGTAAACAGCTCTAGACGGCAAGTGGACTCCGGGCTTTCGTACTTACCCTTGTATAGTAGCTGCTCTGATTGGCAGTGGATATTGTGCTGACGAAGTAGCCGGTATTGTTGACTTGACGATGATCTATTGGTCGCTAATTGAATAGAAATGATGGCTAGCTTTGGCTTACTGTCGGAAAATTGCGTATTATGGCTAGCAAATTATTGGCAACTCTTGGTTTACGTCGACTAAGGCAGGCCATCCCGTATTATAACAACCTCATTAAATATCCGTCGTATGACGTTCTTGCCTATACAGCCGCAACAACGCGAATGTCTGTTCCCGAATTTCTTTCAGACGGTTAAATCAAGGATCCCAAGCACGTGGCCCGCGAACCTGTAGCTTGCTGCCGGCGTCCCGCACATAGCTGTTTTCGTCAAACCGCCGTGCTAGTGGCTAAGGCAGTTGGCTGCTGACCCGCTGGTCGCGGGTTGGAATCCCAGCTGCGGCGGCTGCATTTCGGATGGAGGCGAAAATGTTGTAGGCCCATGTGCTCAGAATAGGGTGCACGTTAAAGAACCCCAGGTGGTCTAAATTTCCCGAGCCCTCCACTACGGCGTCTACCATAATCATATAGTGGTTTCGGGACGTTAGAACCCCCTAAATTATTATTATATTTCTCTTCATCCCACATTTTTTTTTCATTCTCCTTAATAACTATGCACGCGTGCTACATAGGCATGACTGGTCTGAAAATTTCTTTTCGTGCTGGTCATCATGTGTTGAAGCATAACCGTGAAACGAAAACAACGCTTACAAATGTAGGTCGTGATTTGTCGTGTAGACGGCCGCTACCGACAAATCAAATCAAACTTTCAAATCAAACTTTATTTGAGGAATGCATACATTTACATGAATAAACTTCTACAGTGCAGAGGAGGTCCCGAAGTTAGAAAACTGTCGGGGGGACCTCCGTTAGAGAATAAGTCAAGTGCGATAACAATGCAGCAGGCAGTGAAAAACACTTTGTACGAATTAAACATGTTGGAATCATGGCGCCAAATGTTTAGAAATGACCGGTGGATGAAACATGAGAAAGCTTTGTTTTGTTTTCAAACGTTAACGTCAGTTGACAAGTTGTCTAACTGCACCTCTTCCCCTCCCCTCCCCCCTTGTAGCTTCTACCTTCTTACCTGTCGCAGCCCTTGCGGAACTAAAGTGTGGCCCACTGGCTGAGGTGAGATCGAGGCTCCTGTCTTAAAGGGACACTAAAGATAAAAGCAATTTTTTCGTATTAGTAAACTGCAATTTCACAAAAATGAAACAATTATTCTTGCCTTTAAGAGACGCTTGGTAAGCCGAAACACACACACACACACACACACACACACACACACACACACACACACACACACACACACACACACACACACACACACACACACACACACACACACACACACACACACACACACACACACACACACACACACACACGCACACACACACACACACACACACACACACACACACACACACACACACACACACACACACACACACACACACACACACACACACACACACACACACACACACACGATCGATATCGATAAAAAGCTGCTCACATTGTATTTTGAAGGACCCATAGTATGAAAATAGCAAGTTTAGAAAAATTTCATTGTGCCGATGTGACCAAAATGTGCGCAAAGACTTTAAACTTCGTGACGTACTAAGTATCAGCGAGGGCTTCAAACATGAAACATTGTCCTTTGTTTCCTTGTCATATATTTAGTCTACGATAGCGAAATTATTAACAGAGCTCTGAAAAAAAAACCATTTATGTGTCTGAACTCACCTAATGTTTTACTTTAGTGTCTCTTTAGTACATGCGTCTCCCCATCAGCGTCGGCAGGATTTTGGTATGAAAGGTGTCAAACTAGTCTTTCATCACGCCGGGGAACGCTGCTGGGGTATGTGAGGCAGGTGCTGACACGGCTTGGACGAGCGGGGAGGGGGGGGGGCATTTGCACTCCTCAGACGACGACGATGTGCTTGGCTGACCATGCCAAGTAGAGCGCCATCCGGTCCGGTCTCGTCTGTGCCTGCTACAAAGTTTGAACGTGTTACTCCCTTAATGTTCCGGACCACGAGAGAAAGGAACACCCGTGCCCCTACAGACAGTTTCGTAATACGTGGCGGCCACATTGTATCGTTGACTGAAGCGACTGAAGGTAGACACACGAAAAAAAAAAAGAAGGAGGAAATACATGCTATATATAGGAACGGCAGGACGCGGGGTCTCGCTCAAATGCGCATCACGGACGTGGTGGTACAGAGCCACCCTAAATGCATTTTGAAGGCGCCTTATCTTTCCTGAAGAGCGGTGCGGATGTTTCCACTTTCGTGGTCAAGGGAGTGGAAAAAGATTGGGGGCCACACGCAGGTGTGGGTGTGGTATTACTATATGATTATATTTTTAGCGTTCCGAAAGTTGCAAAGCTTCACTCCTGAAGAGTGTGTAGGTGGTCGCGTGGTTCTAGTTGCGAGTTTCGTTGGAACCCTCTTTGGCCGCATTAGCCTCTACTACTGTATCCTCCCCCAGCAGTTCAGTCTCGCAGCTTTCTTCATCGACATCACAACCATTTCAGTATACCTGTGTCCCCAAGAATAAACAAGTTTCTAACTTCCGAGAAGGATGGGGATATAAATCACTTGCTCGCTTCTATATCGACGCATGTGGGTGTCGTTCAGAAACATTTATGATAAATGACGGCTCTGGGAAAATAACTTAAATGGTTGGCAGAACAAGGAAGTCTGGACATATTGATCGGTTACGCCGATCATGCAAGTGGTTCACCAGAGCAAGTCATGCACGATAGAGAAGCGGCGCACTTGAGGCATCTCTCAAAAGTCCATATATTTCGAGTTTCAGGCATTACGTAACAAGCATAGGCCTGCCCAGCTCGCTCTGTACAGAGTCAGTATCGGGATATCTGGTAAGCGTTTGACGGTAGATGACGTAATAAAATGTTGGCAGCTAGTAACATTTTCAGGTAAGTTAGAGTTTCGCACTGCAATTCGGTGCAAATTTTGCGAAGATTACGAATTTGAAGCCGTAACTTGCCGCCGTATCTGAAATGCAGAATATTTTATGCACACGTACGTTCGTTTCACGAGTTCCAACAACGATGTTTTATCGTCGACGGACAAAAAAAAAAAAAAACTAAACATGAAATGACAATATATTATTGCGAGCTTTGGTAACTTCAGTTGTAATTTGAATTTATACATGACAAGCTTTTGCAATCACTATCGCGGGAGGTCGGTAAGTTCAGCTGTAATTCTATTTTTACATGAAGAGGTTTCGTCATTTCCATGTAACCGAGTTGACGCAACCATTACACAATATTGAACCTTGTTTAACACTAATAGTGATCATTATTTGTTTTCTTAGCTAGGTTTTTCGCAGTGCTAGCCTCTCGTGGGTCATATATTAAGAAATGCGATGCGTAAAAGTCGTATTAACCACGGTTGAGTTAAGCTCTTATGCGTTTTAGTGATGCGTAATAGGCGTTATTGAGGTGTGTGGAGGTGAGCAAAGCAGCTATTTGCTCTATTTAACCTACCTGCATCACCTTATTTTAAAATTTGTGTCATCACTTCCTTATTAGCTTCACTAAAACCGCCAATTCTCACTTATAAACTTAACCCAAAAATTTTCCAGATACTTCACTTACCCATGCCATGGAGAACAAATGGCTTCTTAACACTCCATCGCGTTGTTAATTATTTTTGCAAGGTACACGAAATATATGTATTCTGCCCCTCCAGTCTTGCAAATTGCTTTGTCAAAATTTAACTTCATTGTTGAGTTGTGCGCAAGAAAGGTGGACAGTGGTGTGTTCAATGTTGCGGAATTCATATTACCTCCTAGTGAAACGTTTGTCTTCGTTCGTCTATCTTTTTCATCATACCCGCACGGGATTTATGAGGCATTGGTTTCTGCAAGAAGTAGAGAAGCATTCGTATCTTGAAGAGATGCACACACAAACTACAAATGAATTACATTGCTTTTTTACTCACATGATGCGTATTAATCACCTGGATCGTCTTTCACACTTGCCTAATCCGAACAACGAGCAACCTGCGCCAACATCTCTATAGGAATTCATCGACCGGTGTGATGCTATAGATCCTCGTGCTTGCGGAAGCGTCGCTCTAGTCCCACGATTTGATATGATAAGGCTTTCATGATATAACTGAGTCATGTGTCATATTGGCGTTTAGTTCTGGGGTATTTGAGGGTATACGAGGGCGCCCAAGCATGAATATTTTCTTTTTGCATCTGTCTGCTAGGCACCCGTATGTTTTATTCATCGGCCATAGCAGCATACTGGGAATGTTGCCAGCTGAAAAGAGTGGAAATGAGAGCGGATTAGCTAAAAGTGGATGGGCCAAAAATTTCCGTCGCATCATTGCGGCTTCGTGCAAGAAAAGGTGTTTGTGTGGAAGAAAAAAAAGAGTAAAAGCCGACCACAGATTTACACACACACACACACACACACACACACACACACACACACACACACACACACACACACACACACACACACACACACACACACACACACACACACACACACACACCACCACACACACACACGCACACACACACACACACGCACGCACACACACACACACACACACACACACACACACACACACACACACACACACACACACACACACACACACACACACACACACACACACACACACAAATACTGGCTCCAATGCGGGGAAACGTGTTCCGACAGTATACGCCGATATTTATTAAATATCATACACGCCGTTTTGACACATATCTTGTTCGATAGGGACGTACAGACCACGTGGTGTTACACTGTATGTAAAACGTCGGTGTATGAAAGAGGGGTGAGAAAGAGCTAAGCAAAATGTCTCCTCTGGAGCGACGATTCATCAGCACTTCGCGGATAATCGAGGCGACACACAAAAGACAGTCACCGTCTCAGCTGCTGGCGGGTATGCTCCCAACGAAATGTCACTGCCCGCTGTCGATAATAGTTCCTGATACGAGAAAAAGAAACTGCGCATGATCTGATTGCACGTTCCAAAGAGAAAGGAGGAGCCTATAAGAGTAGCTTCGAGGGAGCGTAATACGTGATATAACTAAATAAAAGCGAACAAAAATAAAAGAAAGAAAGAAAAGAAAGACGACGAAGCGCGCACTTCAACAGCCGCGCACTCGGCTAGAGAACGACGGGAGTCTCGCTTCACCGAAGCACAACGACGCGCCGTCCACGGCGAAGGTCTCAGAATCGGTGACGTGCGCAGGCGCTAATCGGCAGCGAAGATCGTCGAGCCGCGAATCGAGGGGAGCGTCCACCGGAGCGTCCAGTGACTGGGCTTCCCACATGACTGCTCGGAGATGTCGGGACGCTGATCGGGGAGAGCGGGCGACTCCCCTTATTGTCCTATTGGGGCAAGGAGGCAAAGGATTCGCACCGACGGTCCGAGTGCGCTACCGACAAAAAAAGCACTGGCAGCACACTGTAATGATAAGGTCCAGTGAACCCCGAGCCGTGATCAAAAATGACAGGGCGTCAAATCGTTTGCGACGTTAAAGGTTCGTACGACGCGACCTCGGCTCCACGTTAGAGTGACATTTATACTTCCCGACTTAGAGCTGCCGCCGTTACTATAAATCGCGTGGTTTAGTGGAGAAGAGATGGTGCTTTTCTGCGCGGGCCGGTGGACAATCGAGGATTAGGTGCCTTCGATTAGGACTGCTCGTAGGTCGTGCGGAGAGACCGTAACAGAAAGTGCCAGCTTCCGTGGGCTAATGTTTTCAAGAAAAGAGAGAGAAAGACAATATCGTCTAGTCATTGTATTCTTTTGCAGGCTTTGGTAACTTTGTACATTTTCGGTTCCACATGACTTTTTTTCATTTGCTTTATCGTGAATCAGTAATACTGTGTTTGGAGACGGAAAAATTGCTCCTCTTTGAACCTGCTGTATCTTTGTTGCCGAATAGTGCGTTGTTCATTCGTTACTATTTCTATCGACATCTACTCGAGTGCGCAAACGAGTTTTCTGTTTTCTGGCCACTACAACGCTTTTTCAAAATGCGAAGCAATCCTTTGCGTACTGTAAGCACTTTGCACATCTATCTATCTATCTATCTATCTATCTATCTATCTATCTATCTATCTATCTATCTATCTATCTATCTATCTATCTATCTATCTATCTATCTATCTATCTATCTATCTATCTATCTATCTATCTATCTATCTATCTATCTATCTATCTATCTATCTATCTATCTATCTATCTATCTATCTATCTATCTATATATCTGTCTGTCTGTCTGTCTGTCTGTCTATCTGTCTATCTATCTATCTATCTATCTATCTATCTATCTATCTATCTATCTATCTATCTATCTATCTATCTATCTATCTATCTATCTATCTATCTATCTATCTATCCGTCTCGGTGCTTTCATGATCGCCCTTTTAACTTAGGGTCAATCAAAATTCGTACGGGAGGGTAAAATAGTTCGACGAATATGACTCGCTGGTCATGACATTAATAATGCCACAATATCATCGCGCACATGACCAAACACTTTTATGAAACAGTGGCACATACAAAAGAAATACCCGCACACCAGTGGCACATACCTTCGGGCGGGTATCAGCAGCATTGACCGGACGAATGCAATGAATAAATGTCAGTGTCCCAGCAGGAATCGAACCCCAGCATTCCGTGGGCCAAACAAGTATTCTACAACAGAGCCCTGCCAGGTGTCGGAAAAAGCCGGAAGAAAAAAAAAATTGGCCAAAATATACATGTTACACTGCAAATGTCGTCGAAAGACGATAGTCTTGCGTCTGGAGAGAGTGAACAAAACGTTTATTTGATGTTCTGCGCAAAAAAATCGCTGAATGGTATTATGAAGGCACTGCGTTAGGGTGCCTCGAGCATGTAGCGGAGGCGAACAAGCGCATCTAGGCACGTTAGACACGAGCGCCATCTGGTAGTTATCTTCGAAAACGAAGGAGTGCGTGACCGCGGAGAAATATGCGCGCTAGTCTCGGATGTGATAAGGTGTAGAAATCAAAGCGACAGGCAGGTGTCACCACCATGTCGTCGTAGCAAAGCGTAGGAAACACATTCTTGAGCGTCGCGTTGCATTGTCAGCGCAGCGCGATAAACGATACAGTCCTTAGAGTTACTTGTGTGTGCCTCTTCCAGTATAAATGCAGACAGACAAAACATAGACGTGTTGTTGCGGCGCCTCAGATATGCGCAATATTTGCTTTTTTAATTGACAGTCGCACAACTACGAAAGCTAAAACTTGAGCAATATTGGTGGGCGCTGCGGATGGGGTTGGCCGTTTGGTGCCGTTCGAGGTATCGTTAGGGCAGATAAACAGACAAATGTACAGCCAGCCAGCCAGCCAGCCAGCCAGACAGACAGACCAACAGACGACAGACCAAAATTTTTCCGTCGAAGGTCCCAAGAAAGACTATCGTCTTAAATATCCGGAACCTCACGTGCATCTGGACAAGTTGCAGGTGCTGGACATGCGGCGATTGCGGACGGGCACTTTCGCCAACCCCTACCATCTGCACCACCTGTGGCCCGCGCTGCAGCCGTCACCTGGCTGCCTATGGTGCATGTACAAACGGGCCGACATGGCGCATGTGGTTTGGGAATGCGCAAGAAACAACAAGCAGCCACAAGAAAGGAGGACGTTAACTGAAAGAACCTCTGTAGCGGTGCGCCTTGATAAGCGATGGGAAGCTGCCCTGCTCAGCGGGGATCCCGAAGACCAGGAGTGGGCGGACCAGTGGGCCAGGGTTATCACCGATGACCTCGAAGAATGTATATCGAAAGGTGGATCTTTGGCAGCCTAGCCCCGGGCACAACCACTGAGCCAATAAAGTTTATTCAGCCCAACTCAACAAAGCACAGAGCCTCGGCAGGTCTTGGAACGACCTTTCAAATAGACCCTAATGTTCGTGAAACGCCAATTTTGGCTGCAGTGCTGGCTTTCCACTTTTATAAACATTACATATGTACTCCTACGATACAGCCGTCACATCGGGTTAGCATAAAGCGTATAGTCAGGTGTCATTCAATTAAGTTTCTTTATGTAGCAATGTCCATCGCTACATCCGCTTCTGTTGTTGCTAATATTCATGTTGCTGTTGGCATTATTACGCAAATGTAAACAACTAGTGATATAAAACATATGCGGCTGTTTAACGTATGTCTGTGCATGCTTCTGTACATATATTTAGCAGAACTTCATAACGTTTCGCTCAATAAAAAAATTACAACACAGTCACCTTGCATCCGATTGCTTCGCATGACAACGATTCGCAAGGTACGTGGGATATCCCAACTTCTTGCCTATTGTAGGCGCTTGTATGCTGATGCAGCGTTGGCTTGTGAGTATTGCCGTAATCCTTCCGACTCAGTCGCACCTTATTGTTCTGTTGAGGCGTTGTTTGCTAATAACCTGCGCTGCGCACACTTCTCCCGAGTCATATTCCTACATTTACAGGTCCTTCGGCGTGGGCTCTCAACGCACCTGTGTCGCCATCTATCGCCTCCGAGAACGACTCGGCAGCTGTTCGTTGATGAGAAAGTCTTCTCTGCATTGTCTGCACGCTCTGCTAGAGCGCCGCTCTTTTGTGAAAGGAAAGTAAGCACTGGGCAGTAAGAAATAGAACGAAAACGAAAACGTCCCGAAGCAAAGGAAAGAGTAACAAATTTCCACCAGCAACGATGGCGAGGCTATTAATACGAAAAAAAAAAAAACAGAAGAACAAGCGAGAAGAGAAGACACGAAGGACGTAGTACTGCTAGGCAAATAGCAAGAAATATCCAAGTGCTGGAAAAGACGGATATACAGCGTACAGGGCTGGGTGGTGGGGTTCCTGCGATGGTGTGCCGAGACGCGCTCCCTCACTTTGCTGACCGATGACGGAGTTCAGCGACTGTTCGGGAAGGAAGCTGGCTGGAAAAAGGGCTCCATGCTCTAGGGTGAAGCCAGCCTTACAGAAGGCGCTTCCGCATGCGCAAACGCTATCGATTGTGGCGGGGCCTGCCGCCTTTGGCCGTCATCCCCGGCGACGCCCAGTAAAGCAAGACAAGAAAAAAAAAACACCTGAACAGAAAGCATCAAAAGCATTTCCCAGAGTTGGGCGCTCGGACACGCATCGACCTGTTAAGATGACGCCGTCGTTCAAGGTATAGAGAGACCCACGTTCTTTCTTCCGTACCTTCGGATCTAAGTTAACGACGCAGGTCACGTTAAGAATGTCATTACACACGTTCTGATGGTATATGTTCAAGAACAAACACGCTGGATTGTCAGTCGAGTGATTCTTGAACTTGCACGCGCGCTGAGCAGTGCCGTGCTTTAAATGTCTTCATCTTTAAGGGCTGTACTTGTGGTTCCATCGTTGACAATTATAGGGGGTTGGGGCGGGGGTGGACATGTTACTTAGCACACAAAGGGTCTTCAATAATGGGTCATAAAATGCTAACGAGAGGTCAAATTTTTACCGTCATGGACGAGACAAGTATGGCATTATATCATATAGATGTCGTGGACGAACTTGTGGTTTACTTTTGTACTTGCACATGATGGAATTGCCTATTTAGACAATCAATCAATCAATCAATCAATCAATCAATCAATCAATCAATCAATCAATCAATCAATCAATCAATCAATCAATGAAAGGTTACTTGGCCACAAAGCGCTAAGAGGTGAAGCAAGCTGCGTTTACGGGCCCCGCTTTACGCTTTCGTGTAGCGCATCACTATTATCCTAAATATGATCAGGATTTGGAGACATGTTCGTGTAGTGCCATCTATCGTCAGTGATAGCGGTAGCTTGCCGTAACAGAATGGGAAATAGGCAAACAAAACCATATCCGACAAAAAAAAAAAAAAAAAAAAAACGCCAGGCCTGTGTGGAAGGCGCAGCACAGTCACAGCTGAAGCTAGAAGAGCGGTCTTTCAGAGCCTTTTCAAAACTCATTGGGTAACTTTTACAAGCACACTTGCTTGATACCCCCTAGGGCATTAATAATAAACTTTTGGATAGTAGGCCGGCATTCGCTATGCTATTTTTCGTCATTCTTCTGAGAAGCGTGGTATCCGCAAAACACTTGCAAGCAATTTAGTGCCAATGGTCCATGGAGTGGCTGACGACGATGAGGAATTATGGCTGAAGTGGGTATGCTCCACAGTTAAGAGGGGAACAAGAACAAGCTGTTGTTATGGGTTGGCGCATTCGACGGCCCACTCGTTACGCTATTCACATTGTGCGAGGACTGGTTGTTCTTTCGCTGTTTTAAAACGCTTTATATGTTGTAATAACGCGATCGCTTTCCCGACATCAAGCTTGCCTAAGGCAAGTTTGCCAAGAAGTCACAAAAACAAGCGTTGAATACTGGGCTGACACCCAGCGTACCCGTGTTCGAAACCCACTGTGTCTTTGGTTGCCAACAAGTGACAAGCACCGGCGTAGCTCAGTGGTAGAATACTGGGCTGGCAGCCAGCAGACCCGGGTTTCGAGCCCCACTGTGTCTTTGGTGCTAGGTATTTTTTTTAACTATCGCGCGATGTAGTTACGGACCCAGGCTGTGGCGGCGTTGGCGGACAACTGCGCGTGACCCGAGTTGTGATCTAATAGCAGCTTTCGCTGTTAAAGGCTAGTTATGAAAAACGACTCCCTGTTCTATGCAGCGGAGACTCATTTCAATAGACTTGCAAAATACTACAAACCAGGTGCCTTTCTAGAGTATTAATTATTTACCGACGGGGTCCCATGAGTTTCTACGGGCGGCGTTCAATTTTCCTGGGAAGCCACATGCTTTGAAGTGCGATACTGCAATTTTAACAAAATTTACCAGTTGGTCTCTGCTTCATATACCCCGGAGTCGTTTTTGAGAGCTAGCTTTTTAAAAAGAGATATGATATTTCTCAACTATATCCTATTCAGTTATGGAAGGCTGCTGTTCCTGCCGCCGAGAGATGAAGCCACGTTCACATGTCCCCGATTCCTAGAAATGAGCTGTTATCTACTGCAGGGTGGCGTATACCGGCTGAAAAAAATGTTCGATACCCCAATTGATTGGTCCAGACAATCGGCGATTGCGGCCAATTCATGTTGACATGACTAGACTATCACTGCAACGGTGAATCGGCTGTTATCGCTCTTACCATGTTATGCTGCGCTGTTTTCGTCCACTCCATGGAGTGGCACTTCAATTTTCACATGCAAACACTTCAGTATCACGTTAAGACTGCGCGTCGTATTGAACAGAACATCACGCGCATTTGTATTTCCGTAAACGCTGTACTAAATCTACGTTCCGCAACGTCCGGTGGAGTTCAGAGGTAGCACGCGAATCACTCAAACTGAAAATAATATAATCAGAAGTTACAAGGCGCAAAATGAAACAATGGGAAGAATGCTTTCTCTAATTCACATTGAGTGCAAATTACGCTAGCTTGCACATCGTCACCAAACTCGCGCTGCGTGGCGTTGTACGGTCGCTCTCCCGCCCAAGGCAAATGGACGGTCCAGATGAATATGCACAGGCCCCGCAGTCCGTATTTCAAGAGACGCCGGCTGCGCCGCGCAGAAACAGCGCATTCGTGAGCCACCAAAGCTGGCGCCGATGCAATTAGCGTTGCTTCGGCTAATTAGTCATACATCTGCGCCCGAGCCAGGCCAAAAGAAATACGATAGGGAGAAAGGAGGGGTGTGTGTTAGTGAGACGCTCATGTGCGGCGGGCAAGCTTGACAGGCGATCGGGAGAGTCTGTGTACACAAACGTAGAAAGATGGAGAGTGAGCCTGATGTTAGTGGAGATGCTGTGTCTCACAGCAGTTCTGGACTTTTTCTTTCTCATGTTCTCTCGCTCCCCATCGAGGAGCTCGACGCGCAAAATCTCAATATTTTTTGTTTTCAAAGTTTTATGAAACTAAGACATATAGGCGTAGATTGCAGAAACTGTGCTTTGCTTACTCCCCCCATTTCAATAATGGGAAAAAATTACAAAGCAAACAAGATGCTATCTGTGATAGTGCAGAACCTAACACGGATGAAGGAAAAAAAAAAAAACCAGAGGGAGTTGTCTTAAGCCGAATCGGAAGAGTAACGCAAAGATAAAGGGCATAAAAACCAGACTCACTTACTAACTCACTCACTCACTAACTCACTCACTTGCCTATTGAGACACTGTACGAAGAGGCTACGTGTGGGGACTTTTGTTCTACTGGATATCGCCGTGAACTATGCGATTGCCGAGAGATAAGGCGCTTCAGAAGGCTAAGTCATTGAGCTGTGTTAAGTTCCGTTAGAATGTCTAACCCATTCGCCCCACTTGTGTTCTAAGGGCCCATTGAAAGTTTGTCAAAATGTATTTCACAAGGTCGGACATTTCGCCCACTGTAATTTCCCTCAAGGTCATCTCTTGTTGATACGAGCGTACTGTATACCCGCCTTCTCTCGTTCCCCAATCAATCCGCGCGATTATATGCAAGATCATAATACCAGGGGCGCATGTCTTGCGTCGACTGACTCATCTGTCGTTAGCATGATATAAACCCGGTGTCCCACAATATTACTTTCGGTTGCAATGAGATACGGCTCTCTTCTAGAAGCACTATTATCTGGATTGAATCGGTTTTCGCAACACTAAATGATCGAAAGTTGGGACTGCATTAGTCGCATACGGACGAATTGAGGGAACGCAAATGCGACACCCATGTTGCTTAATACCGATACAAAGTAGCGCGTGGGGATCGATTACACGGGCTGAATCGACGTGCAAACACGCAAGAAAAAAAAATTAGCACCGCTGCAGTCACATCTGAAAACTTGTGTCCTGTACATTCAGTGGGCGCATTGATCGGGTGAAATCACTTTCTCTCGACCGGTTTTTTTTTTCTCGTATGAGAATAAATTTTCCGTTCAGATGGTACTGACAGTGTAGATTACATAGCCTGCTTCGTAGATTTGATTAGGACGTTATTACGGCGCCAAGAAAAGTCCTTGCTACTGGAGCGCAGCCGTTGCAAATATATAGAAACAAAGAGAGAGAAAGAGAAAGAGCGAGGGAGATACGCAGGAAAAGCTGGGAGGTTAACTAGAGTATCCCTGGTTTATTACCCTGCACGTGTGGAAGGGCATAAGGAGACAAAAGTGACAAGGAGAGAGAGAGAGAACGTGAGTATGCACGACTTAGCAACATGGGCGCACAGTGATGTATATCTGAGACGATTGCTCAATTCAGTTGTTTTCATGAACTACAAAAGAGCTCACGCGGTTTAGCTGATGTGCTGTGAGACCAGCACATCAGCGAACAGGCTCCGCAATACCTGTTCATGAAAAGAAGACCAATCGTCAAGTATTTCTTGGTGTATTCTGGGGATAATCTGTACGGTGATGTTGATAAAATCGGGGACAGCGGCATAGGACGTGATTTATAGTCTATTCGCCGTTGCAGTTATCGCTCAAAGGTGAGTCCGCCATACCACTGCTTTAGATGAGTTAGCAGGCGAACGCTACACAGACCCTCAGCCTATACAAGATTGTAGCGTCTCGTTGAGAAATCTTTGTATGCAGTTAGCTGTAGCAGTGAATCAAGAGCGTGTGTAAGCGACGATTCGAATTTAGCCATTGAGAAGTTTTTCGTTGGCGGATGTAGCTGTGGCAATAAGTGACGATCGCGCATAGGTATTTCGAGTTTGGCGGAGAGTTTCATTGCGTCTTAGTATCGCATTATGTGCGACATGGCGAAGTCCTATCGTAGCGTCTACTCTTTACAAGTGTATATGAGCAGCGACGTGCTACTGACGGCTGTGTGCTCATCTCGCAGGGCGTTTCCGGAAACAGCGCAGAAGGAAGCACATTGGTGCAAAGAACCGAAAATGCAATGCAACAAACTGCACCGGCTCATGATAAATCCATCTCACGGCAGTGCTCGCGATGACGTAAGTTTCTGGAGAAGCATCAAAATAAGGGGAATAAACAGACGAAAGTCTATTTGAGGTTTCCCACGTACATAAGAAAGGAGATGACAAAGACTTGAAGAATTACAGGCCGATCAGCTTGCTCTCTGTAGTATACAAGCTATTTACAAAGGTAATTGCTAACAGAGTAAAGAAAACATTAGAATTCAATCACCCAAAGGAACAAGCAGGATTTCGAACAGGCTACTCAACAATTGACCACATTCATACTATCAATCAGGTAATAGAGAAATGCTCAGAGTATAACCAACCACTATACATAGCCTTCATATATTACGAGAAGGCGTTTGATTCAGTAGAAATATCAGCCGTCATGCAGACACTGCGGAATCAGGGAGTAGATGAAGTATATATAAACATTCTGGAAGAAATCTACAGGGGATCAACTGCTACCATAGTGCTTCATAAAGAAAGCAACAGAATACCAATCAAGAAGGGTGTAAGGCAGGGGGACGCAATCTCCCCAATGCTGTTTACCGCGTGCTTACAGGAGGTTTTCAGAAGCCTAGAACGGGAACAGTTAGGGATAAGAGTTAATGGAGAGTACCTTAGTAACCTGCGCTTCGCCGATGACATTCCATTGCTGAGTAACTCAGGGGACGTATTGCAACTCATGATTACGGAGTTAGACAAGAAGAACAAAAAGGTGGGTCATAAAATTAATCTGCAGAAAACGAAAGTAATGTACAACAACCTCGGAAGAGAGCAGTGCTTCGAGATAGGTAATAGTGCACTTCAAGTTGTAAAAAACTATGTCTTCTTAGGGCAGGTAATAACCGCGGAGCCGAACTACGAGATTGAAGTAACTAGAAGAATAAGAATGGGGTGGAGCTCATTCGGCAAGCACTCTCAAATAATGACAGGTAGATTGCCACTATCCCTCAAGAGGAAGGTATATAACAGCTGTATCTTGCCGGTACTTAGCTACGGATCAGAAACCTGGAGACTTACAAAGAGGGTTCAGCTTAAATTGAGGACGACGCAGCGAGAAACGGAAAGAAAAATGGTAGGTGTAACCTTAAGAGACAAGAAGAGAGCAGAGTGGATTAGGGGACAAACGGGGGTTAAGGCTATCATAGTTGAAATAAAGAAGAGGAAGTGAACATGGGCCGGGCATGTAGCGCGTAGACAGGATAACCGCTGGTCATTAAGGGTAACTAAGTGGATTCCCAGAGAAGGGAAGCGGGTTAGGGGGAGACAGAAGGTTAGGTGGGCAGGTGAGATTAAGAAGTTTGCGGGTATAAATTGGCAGCAGCAAGCACAGGACCGGGTTAACTGGCGGAACATGGAAGAGGCCTTTGTCCTGCAGTGGACGTAGTCAGGCTGATGATGATGATGATGATGACGGACAGCCACCGTATTAGCTCTGATATAGACGTACCAAAGCAGCTCAGTGTTGCCCCTCCTCTGTCTTTCGACGACTTAAGGCCACGGCATCGGAATGTCGAGAGTAGCTAAATTTAGGATACCGATATACAGCCATGAATAACGTGGATGCTTCATGACCTTAATATTCACAACAGCTACTGCGAATGCAGTGACAAGACATTGCGAGAGAGGATATAGGAATGGCAGGGAAGTTAAACGAGAAGGTGCAGTTTTCTTTGCAACAGCGCAGCTCGTCCCAAAGAGAAGCTGAAAAAAATTTGTTGCCGTCCATCTATTTCAGCTATTTGCAAGTTCTGTGGCCTTGATAAGGTAATACTTATTCCTTAACTGCTGGGGTACTTTATTCTGAAAATAATTAAATGCGAATCAATTCTCAGCGAACCCATGGCACTTTGAGCGTTTCTATCTGCGTATCCATCGTTCTAAAGCAGGCTGCGTCTGGGGGCTCTCGTGGTCGCTTCTTTAACTTGGCATAGATACTCTGAAATCCTCTTATACCTTCGAATTCCGAAATCGGCAGGGGAGGCTGAAATGATTTGACGAATGAGACTCTCTGATCATAGCATGAAAAACGTCAAAATCGTGTCGCGTACGTCGCCAAACAACTTATTTCAGGCACGTGCAGCACATACCCGTCCACCACGGGCCGCTGTGTATGCATGGGCCCACACCACAGGTTATTGACAGTGTATGTCTACCCAGGAACTGTGAGAATGGACAATGGTAATTTAAATGCGAGAGCGTCAAGAGAAGCTGACAACGGTGGCGTTCACCCGACGAGTGCAAAGATAAAGAGACAGGATCTCAGCAGGCATGTAATTCAGACATTTTGCGCGGAAGTTGCCAAAGAGGCATGTCAGGTATAGAAACTGTTTTGTAAAAGCACCCTATCCAGGAAACACATCGTCAGTTGCAGTAGTCGTTTAGGCTGTCTAATTTTACATCAAGGCAATAAATACAACATACGCAGTCGTACGGCAAACAGCCTTACGCTATCAGTCAATATCTGGTCGTTAGGACGGCTTTTTGCTCTCCCGTAGTAGAGTACTAGGTACTCTTAATTGCTAACAACTTCTTCCAAACACACACGACTTCATTTGCATTCTGGGCCCACGGGATGGTTTCACGCTCTCCCATGGTAGAGTACCTAGTACTCCAAATCGTTACCCACTTTTTCTAAAGTCAGGCTTCATGTCAGGTTACCGCAACGTTGCAGTGTATGCTCCGCTTTTATATCAGTCTAATTAGCATTACATTTGCATTCCTATAATTCAGCAAGCTCTATTGAAGTGTTGCTAAACCCAGGAGGTATGCTCTGACAAAAGTCAGGCGTGACATTCCTATCGTCGCGCCGTAATGTGTCCTAGGTTTTGATAATAATGGTGCATGGGCTGTGACGTGAGTGCTGAAGTTGCGTCAAACCATAAGTAAGCCCTTAAACACCAGTGTTGTCGACGTGCCTGGTAAGTTCACGATGTAAACTTACAAAAAACACATAGATCTACCTCGCAACGTTTTACTCAGACCCCTGGAAGGCAGCATAGAATTATTCGCATGAAACTGATCGACCCATGGCTTGGGGTCTGCCGAAAGTTTTAGGAGCGAAGCTTCTTAAGTGCTCACGATGTCCGTCGACGCCGTTGTCGTAGATTGTCGTCGGATCGAAACACGTGGCACATATACCGCTCACAGGGAATTCGTAGGGCACATACAGGTTTAAAAGAGACCACATTCTGTCCGTGCATCTATCTGTCCGTCTGTCCACCCGTGCATGTGTTCGCCCGTCCGTGCACCTGTCCGCTCCTCCGTCCTTCCATGCGTTAGTCCATTCATCTGTCCATCCTTTATACAAGTCGGTGATTTCACAACGTACCACTTATAGACCTTAGAAACTGGCTTTATCCCACTCGTCATCATTCACTTCGTGGATTTGCAGTAATTTTTCAGCAACCAATTTTCATGACGCGTGCATTTCAGTACGTGCTGTCTTCACTATTCAAGCACTTTATATTAGGATTGAGTGTCGTTTTTTTCTGTTTCTCTTCTGCTGTGATCCAAGAAAGTAAGTCAAAACCCAATGTATGCACAGATGTGGTTGCCTACTTACGCCAGATGTGACCCAATCCCACCATAATTGCGCAAACACAAATTCGAACACGCAGCAGCGTGTGGAAAGCACTGCGTTCTTTATTTTCATGTCCCCAATCATTACATTCAAAACACTCTTCCATTTTCTTTTTTTGGAAGCAATGGAGAGCAAAACCAGAAATTCACAAAAAACAAGAGACACCGGTCTGAAGTTCTTGTGAATATCTGATTTAGTGCTCTAATGTTTCCAAAGACTATGCATCATCTTGACAAATTGCAAGTTTTGTTCAACTAAATAGCTTTGTGCGTGCATGTTGGCGCACGTATACACAAAAATATATACACACGCAGCACGCATGCACAAAGAGAGAAAGGGAGAGAGATGAATTACATATGAAAAGCAGAGGGAGCAAATAATTAAAGTTTAGCCATTTCCAGCCCATGAAGCTTTCAAATATTGCAATGGTTAGAATTCTAGCGCGAATGCGAAATTCCAACAGGCATAACAAAAAGGAGGTCGAAGTAAACATGACAGTGCACCGCGAAGATGCCTTTCCCACTACCCGATTCTCGGATCCTCATCCTCCCCCGCCCCCTATCAAATATGCTTTATATATTTTTTTCTTCCACGTCGACAGGCGCGAGACCAATATCTCTCCCGCTACGCATCGACTGTCCTCGCAGATACGACGAGACGTTCCACGCCAACTCATATACAAAGCCGAGACCAGCCGCTTTTATCGAACGTCGCCTCCGTCACCTCGCCAAAGTGAACACACACACACACACACACACACACACACACACACACACACACACACACACACACACACACACACACGCGCGCACAAACACAAACACAACTACACGGAGCTGCTGCCATATATATGGCAGGTGATCCGCTTTGTTAAGGCGACGTTCTATTCTCGCGCGTCACAAAACAAGTCGGCCGTGAATTCCTTCCTGCAGCCATAACATCGCAATTGAAAATGGAACCGAGGCGTCGCCTCCTGGAGCCTTACGGCGGCGAAGCTGTATTACAGGAGCAGACCAACGCGCATATACGTACAGTAGGAATGAGGAAGAGTCAGCCAACGGATTCAATAAAGAATCAATACACCGTCTGACTAGCCCAAGGGCTAAGCGCTGTAATCTTGAGTTTCTTTTTCCCTCTCCAATCTTACTTTCAAGAAAAATGTCAAAGGTGACGACGAGTCTCATTTTGTCGACGAAATGCGCGCGAACTGATCCGTGCGTTTTGAGGGTGGCGGTGTAATGAACGGAACAAAAGACAATGCCGGAAATTCTGTGTCGCTAGGAAAAAAAGAAAAATAAAGAAAAAAATGAAAGGTGGTTCGTCGTGGAAGTTCTCCACGTAGAGAAATCGAATTTAATCCCGTGACACTCTTTTTTTTTTCTTTCTACTGCGACAAAGTGGGTTGCCGCTTCGGAGGCCGAGCAGCGTTATTAAAATGTCGCTCGACAAAATGGGACTTCCGGTTTAAAAGAGTGCGTGCTTCTTCGCTAATGCTCTCTTTATTTTCTTCTTTTGTGATAGGATGACCAGAAAGGTGGGCTGGAAAGCTAATGCAGCTGACTTGTACGTGCGCGTGAAGTTTGCGCAATTGGTTGTAATTTTTTCCTCCAAAAATTACGTTGCACGCGTGAACTACTGTAAATGCGATATACCCTACCATCACAAATCAATTAGTTGACAGTTTTTTTGTCTTTTTAATTGGACTTTTCGGGTATGCTCTTCTTTGTCTCTCCAGGTTGATTGAGACCACTCGATTTGTAGTGTAGAATATCTCGCCAAACAAAATTTTTTGTATTGATTTTACAAGCGCCTCCAGTATTTTTTAAAAAAAATAGAGGAAGCGCTGCTTTCACATACCAATGCCCCACTGTATGAGTAACAACCTGCTCTCGGCTCTTGTTCTGTTCGTTGGAGATTACGTTTCGGTGCTAAAACAAGTATGCCGTACACAACGGGCGCCGAATAACACCCATCATAGCAGCCGAATTTTTACGCAGTGTATGAGAAAGAACACTGGCGTGAGCGAAGCAAGCTACTTATTCAAGCACGCGGTGACGACATGGAAGATTTTCTCAGCAGCCTGAATGGGATGTGGCAGACGCTTGGCAGTAGCATGAAATAGGGGGTCGCGGGGCCGTAATATATTAAAAGGATCCTCGAATGCCTGTTATTCCTACTGCACCAAACCTTGTGATGCACTTTGCGCGCAACACAAAGAGAGAAGCACCTGAAAAAAACACACACACACAAATGATGCAGTTTTGCTGTTGAATTATATCAATTTTTAAACTGGTGCCCAGACCTTTGAGGCAATAAAGCTCGAATCTAATCAAACTATTGATGACACATACAATGCAGATATGTCTTAGTATAGAGAGATAAATGGAAAGAGAGAAAAGCAAAGAAAGACAAATAGAATAACTGGACGCAACAAGTTGCGAAAGCCTGCGTGATGACACAATCCCTCTATCTCGTCACGATTACTGCACGCCAGAGTGGCTCACTGTGCAATGTTATCAGACTGCGGAGCTCGGCCCCGGCACGTAGCGGCATAGCGTAGTCAGAAGCGCATCCGCCCCAAACGTCGCTCTTCATTTGTGGTGGCTGTTGATCAGTAGCAGGCTATATGTGCTGTTCTACGTCAACAGTATAGGCGCCGGCGGCTTCGAAAATGTTGACCTCAGGCCTCTGTATAAAATGAGGACGCCTGATGAAAAGGAAAGTTCGCGCTCAGCTTATTCTATAGTCACCATTATGAGCACGACTCCCAGATTTGGCTGAGATATAGTACGTAGCTGTGTGTTTTACGTAGGACGTGATTTCTCACCAAGCGCGAGGAGTCGTATGTGGCCCTTTTAATGTGCACTAAATATTTAATTGTGTAAGCGCAGTGCAAATAACGGTACTAATAGTGTGTACATTGCCCAATCGCTTTCATGTGGGATTATTGCTACTTTGCGCGGACGCAAGAACGTGAGTTAGTGGGAACACAGCAATTGACACAAGACATCGACTGTGGAGGGCGGCTACAGTTGTACATGATGAGGAAAGAATTTGATTCCACTCCGAGTCCTGAAAATTGACCACTGGGCAAGCGAGCGGTGAACATTTAGCGGTGAGTGAGTGAGTAAGTGTGCTCACTCACTCACTAACTCACTCACTAACTCACTAACTCACTCACTAACTCACTCACTAACTCACTCACTAACTCACTCACTAACTCACTCACTAACTCACTCACTAACTCACTCACTAACTCACTCACTAACTCACTCACTAACTCACTCAAACGAATATACTGCTCACCGCGAACGTGAGCGAGTGAGCCAGACCAGTGACTGGTTGGCTGTGAATGGCATACGTGAGTCATGAGTGAGTTCCACGTGTGTTTGCAGGAAATCCTACATTGCCTCGCGTTAGCGGACCCACAAGAAAGGGAAAAACAAGAAATATTCCCCAATACGTCGGGCGAACTTGGCTTAGACGCGGCTAAGAGCGCGGCGACGACAGATCGATCCAGGCGTGGTCGTGGTCCAAGACCCCGTCGAGACCCTGGGAACGGCGCCATCACCCCGAGCTTCGGGGCGCACCCCGCCCTTGGCACGCCACTATTCAATTAGCTATACGCAGGAGAGGAGCCCGACGAAGCCGCCTTTCTTCCCGACGCCCCGCACACGCAATTGCTCATGCACATACTCAAACAACTGCGCCGATGGCAGCCGACCGCAGCCTGAGAAAACGAATCAACGAGACTGCAGCGAGAGCGCTATGCAGTTAAGGTGCTTCACCTCTCGGTCGCGTGACTCTGAAACGGGCATAACCAATCGGATGAGGCAAAGAAAAAGGGACGGCATTTTTCGAAGGAGGCCTTCCCTCCCAATTTGGCTGCCATATTTAAATCTCGGCCCACCCTTCTTCCCCCGCATGTGGCCTTTGTTCCGGACCTCGACCGCGACTTGCGAAAACGAGCGATGTCGTGACGTTCCGCGTGTGCCATTACCATGGACTCACGCTACGCTCGTGGCTTTCGTAAATTATCGTCAAGAAAGTGCGTCAGGTACCCTGCCGGAGACCTCAATTTCTTCCTGCCTGAATAAGTTTTCGGATGGAAATTATAAAGGGTCGAAAGATATAGATTACGTGCACTGGAGTACACCTGAAACGAATGTCTTTGGTGGGCTTGGAGGAAATTTCATTGGCGTGCACGCCAACAGACAGGTGCATTGCATACCCGCTGTGAGATGCTTACCGCTCGGCAATAGGTTATTTTTTTTTTCACTTTTTTTGCGTAAACAAAAAAAGATCCTGCAACTCCTCCCTATTTCTTCTATTCAATACTTAGAGCTATTTTTGATGCAGCACCCACTACTGACTGCTGAACCAGCATATAAAACAATCGTGTTATGGCTTGTGCAAAGTTCTGTGAAATTTATTATTCTGAATTAAAAAAAACTGTGCGCACTTTGGAATTATATGCTAATAAATAAGTAAATATTACTGCTGAATTATAAGTAATACCCCTTACCTTGTCATAACTTTAGAACAGCAATTCTTTCCAAATTAGACAAGAGACGTTGAAGCGCAATGACTTGCACTGCAAGTCAGTCTGAATATGGGAGCAATGACATTACACTTATCCGTGCGCTACCTATGATTCTCGGGGTATGGCGGAATCATTGTACACCAGGTTTATCTCTCTAATAGGGTACATCTTCAGACGTCTGCGGCATTTCCTCCTCAAACGCTAATGTGCACCCAATGAGCGCACACTCCCGAATGACATCCTGAGCCGAAAGGCCGGTGATTCCGCCTTAGATCAACTTTGCCAAGAGCATGAGCAGTACCATATCTGCTTAGCCGCGCAGGGGATTAGTCGCTGCGTTTCTGTGGTGCCTTTCCGGACTACACAGGTTGTAAACGGTTATAACAAGTTATGTAAGAAACCATCCTACCTCCGGGCAGTGGAAAGAGTCAAAGAGCTGACTGTCAGGCCCCGCTTGAACGTCATCTCCCTGTGAAATATCCGTAAGCGTATTTATTTCTCTCGCATAAACAAATCATTGCCTCTGATGTTTGATGTCATCGGCGGGTCTACCCGATATCAGAGGCCATTGTTACGACCCTGCGTTCTGACGACCACCTTTTTTTCAAATCGTAATAAAAGAAAGAGCTTGATCATTCACACCCGCATTATGAAAGAGCGTTGCCCCCCATTCAACTAATCGGTACCAATACCAGAACGAAAGCGGCACAACACCAGCACACACTTTTTTTTTTCGTCAGTCGTCCCTCTCTCTATCTTCGCCATCACTCTTCTCTCGCTATTCAGAGGTGCATGCGTGGTTCACGTATTTCGCTGCCCTCTTTGGTGACCCTCGGCTTTTGTTGATTGCCCCTAGAAATACCCAAAAAGAAAATATACACTATGCAATCAGGACTAGTCCGCAAGTTGGAGCCCCGATTTCATTACGACCGAGTCGTGTTGCTCACAGTCATGAGTTTTTTTTTAAACCCTTCGCTCTTTGTCGTTACTTGTGGTCGCTGCCGCATAGTGTTTGTGTCTGCGAGGTTCACCCGAAGCCTTGCAGAACGTGACTACGAGGGATAACCAGAACCCAAACGCACAGCGATAAAAAATAATTATTTACCTCGCTGTCAACGCTAAGAAGAAAGTTGAGAATCGAGGAGGCCCAGATGATCCGCCTTGCGGGCACTGTTACTTCTAGTGCACCTTTTAGAATGCTTCGATCGCGGATCGCAGACGACGACGACGCTGTTACACCTCGGGGGTCGATGCCCTGGATTCACCTTGGTGGTCACATGGACACTAAGCTGCAGTTTCTTTTCATTTTAAACATCTGGAATGCCGTTGCGGCTAACTAAATCAGGGCGTCATTGCGAGAAGTAACGGCTACATGTCGCTAAAAATCTGCCTGGGTAGGGTAATAATATTAATAATTGTTGAGGTTTAACGTCCCAAAGCCCCCATGTGATATTGAGAGACGCCGTAGTGGAGGGCTCCGGAAATTTCAACCACGTGGCGTTATTTAACGTGCACCTAAATATAGGCACACAGTCTAAACATTATCGCCTCCATGAAAAAAGCTGTTTATGGTAATGATGGCGTTCATGTAACGTTTCTAGCCGAAATTACGCGTATATGACAGGAACCGAATACGATAGAAATGAAAGAACGTACATCACATAACGCTGAATTGACGCATTTGAGTTCGTGAGCACTAACTTTGTTGCAAAATTATCAGTACCACTTCACATTTCAGAGGAACATTAAGATGGAAAGGAAGAAATAAAATGTACCCGGAGGTATCACGAAGTTTGCCATTATCAGTGTTTTTCTGATTAAGATATTTGGGACATGTTGGCACTTTTGTTTAGCAACGGCTATTCATTTTCACGGATGATTTGTTATAGTAAAAACACCAAAATGAAAAAAAAAACATTCATAAATCACAGGTGGCAGGCAAAGTTCATTGTAAAATCGGCGTAGCATTATCGAGTACACATGCCGGTATTACACAGAGTCTACTATAACACACTGTGAGGCCTGTTTCCTCAAGGAATGAACAGATGTAAGTGAGCGCCCGTGGTGTCTTTGTGTGTTTCTTTCTCTGCGTGGTTGTGAATTCGGTGCGAAGTTGACTATTTAATCAACTCAGTGAGTCCTTTTTGCTTCACGGTTTGATCTCTTTACGCCTTATTAATTACCTATTCTTTACAGCCAAGCTGTCTAAAAGGCTAGGCGAAACCGAAATTCGTCTCTGCTACGTACGCAAGAACTCCTAGTACGTATTCGCCCCAGAAATTTAGTGAACCCCAGTAGTAACCAGCACTGTTCGGTACAAAATGAAGGTCACACACTGGCGACAAACATCCATTGAGATTTCTGGGCAGACGCAACCAAAAGTCACAGGGATTATGCAATCGCGTAAGATGACTCTAAGGCGAAAGCCTTCTTCTCTTTTTCTTCTCAGTCGATGTATAGATTGGTTTTAACGTATACGTTACGTAGTGAATCAAACGATAAAGGTAAACCGTTACCATTACGATAGGTTGATTGCATTCACATCATTATCATCAGCTTGACGAATCCCAATGCAGGACAAAGGTCTTTCCCACCCATGTTCCGCCAGTCAACATGACCCTGTGCTCGCTGCTGCCACTTTATACCCGCAGACTTCCTAATCCCGTCTGCCCACCTAACTTTCTGTCTTCCCCTGACCCACTTGCCTTCTCTTGGAATCCAGTCTTGTATTTCTAGTGACCAGCGGTTATCTTGCCTTCGTGCTACGTGCTCTGCCCATGACCATTTCTTCTGGATTTCGACTATGATGTACTTTACACCCGTTTCTTCTCTGATATACTCTGCTCTCTTCCGCTCCCGTAGGGTTACACCTACCACTCATTTTTTTTTTTCATTGCATACACATACCCTTACCTACTTCATTATTTCATACCACTTTCTCCTTTGTAAAGTATATACTGAAAGTATATGTGCGCAGGTTAACCCTCCGGCATTTATTCTACGTTTCTCCCTATGTCTCGACGCCAGGCCTAAATCAGTAAAAATGTAGTTGCCACATCTACCGAAATTCAGTTCTATATATTTGCGCAACAGTGTGCATAGCAACTGCGTAACGTAAGCAGCGCCGAATAGCTCGACGCAAGTTGAATAAAGAGGTGACGAAAGAATTGCTACATTTACGACGCAACTTCAACTAAGCATGAATGACTTCCGAAAAGCCTTGCTCATAACTACACGCGTCGGCGTCGGGCGTAGGCAATAGCCGGGTGTTTAACAATTGGAAGCGTTAGAACGCAGGAAGCTCGAACATAATTTGCCCCGGAGAAAAAAGCGTGACCAGCAGAAGAAGCGCGTCGTGTGTCGTCACCTGAATGACAACGTGGGGCCGATCAATGCACAGCACATTGCGTGGCGCAGTGCTCGCCCAAAAATAGAGCCAGACTCACTTTCCTTTTTTTTCTTTTTTTTCGAGGCGCCATCAAGAACAACGGTATAAGCACGCGCGTTCTCCTCGCTTGCCAAACGAGAGCCTCCTCTTTCGAAACTGACTATTGGCCAATTAAGCCGCCGTTGCTCAACTAATGCAGCGTTTTCCTTTTTAGGGGACCCCGAGGCGCTTCGCGACGTGTAGATAACCTTTGTGTCAACGCCGAAGCGTGTGTTGCTTTACGGACGAACACACACGTGCCTGCATCAGTGTACGTACTGCGTATGCATGCGTTTGCCTCCAGCGGGCGTGCACGTTAAGCGGCGCGTCCCTCGTCACCCCTGGAAGGCGACAGCGCAGGAACGAACAATGCGAAGCCGTTAGCGCGGATTTCGCAGGCGACCCGAACGCGTTGTGGCGGAAGGAAGCAAGAAGGCGCGATAAGCGGTACGCACGGCGGCCGGTCAGGGGCCCAACCGCGGTGCGCGAGTTTCGCACGTCTACACCGGGCGGCGCGTGCTATCGGGTCTAACGCTTGGAATGGTCCGGGGTCTTAACAAGGCAATAGAGGCACATACGAAGGAGAGAGAGAAATAGAATGAGCCTCGTTGTAAGAGAGAAGTAGTCATCGGGAATAGGGGGCGCACGCGGTTAGCCTAACCGTGCGATCAGTCTGAAGGGTACGGGCCGTCCCACGTCCCGTTTGAGGCAGTGACCCATCGCCACGCGCGCAACGGGTACGGCGGCAAGCGAGGGATGATACGTCATGCCGAGGAGGGCGGTGGGAATGGATCGACGCGACAAGGACGGGTCGTGGGCGCTATCTCCGTTCGCGAGCCTGAAGCGCGTTGTGCGTTGACTCCATAGTGTAGCGAGTATAATATACGTGGGGTTCATCGTTGCGAAAACGGGTGCCGGTGCAAGGGACAGTTTTTTCTTCTTTTGACGCGGTTTCGTTATCCGAGTTTACACGCCTGATGGATGAACGGAAGAGAACAGGGGGCGCGACGATTGTGAGAACATGCCCTGCTCATACATTCGCGCGGCTGGTCGCAGTGTGCGACGACAGGGCGTCCGGTGAAAGGCCCGGCCGACCGTGCCCGATATCCGATAGCGGCTGCTGTCCGGCGCGCTCGTGACGGGTCATTGAACGAGCCTCGTATCGACACCGGTGCACACGAGTTGCGACAGTTTCTTAATGCGTGGGATACGGCTTCGACAGAACAGTGATTAGCGAGAGTGTTGGGCCCTGTACGAAGACTGCCGATAAGCATGCTACTTGAAATAGATATTTGGCCACAGGCGATGACGTATGAAAGCCTACCTAGGCGACAACGGTGGTTTCAATGTTGCGCACGCAGCGTAAAAGTGAGGAAGTGAACGACACGACGAATGAGGGTTTCTCGATGGCCTTGATAGGAGAGAGAGAATAAAATGAGGGAAAGGCAGGGAGATTAACCAGAAATCGGAGCATACGGTTTGCTACCCTGCACTAAGAGAAGGGAGAATGGCGAATAAAGATGGGAAAAAAAACTCCCAAGCATTTCCCCGAGGGGGAACATGGTTAAGTGCGAATGCACGGGGTGATGCTATGAGGGGGAGTAAAGTTAAAATCAGTCGTCTTGACGCTGGCCTTCATCGCCCTTCTGCGCCTGACGCTTGCGTTGTCGTTCCGCTTTTTGGGCCGCGTTCGCGGCTCGATGCTGACGCCTCATTTCGGCCTCGCGAGCACGCAGTTCACCATCCGCTGCACGCTTCGCCCGCTTGTCCTCGGCCTCGCGAGCGCGAAGTTCGGCATCCTCTGCACGCTTCGCCCGCTTGTCCTCGGCCTCGCGAGCGCGAACTTCGGCATCCTCTGCACGCTTCGCCCGCTTGTCCTCGGCCTCGCGAGCGCGCAGTTCGGCATCCTCTGCACGCTTCGCCCGCTTGTCCTCGGCCTCGCGAGCGCGAACTTCGGCATCCTCTGCACGCTTCGCCCGCTTGTCCTCGGCCTCGCGAGCGCGAACTTCGGCATCCTCTGCACGCTTCGCCCGCTTGTCCTCGGCCTCGCGAGCGCGCAGTTCGGCATCCTCTGCACGCTTCGCCCGCTTGTCCTCGGCCTCGCGAGCGCGAACTTCGGCATCCTCTGCACGCTTCGCCCGCTTGTCCTCGGCCTCGCGAGCACGCAGTTCGGCATCCGCTGCACGCTTCGCCCGCTTACGTTCGGTCTCACGAGCCCTTCGCAGCGCCGCCTTGTCTTCCAACGTCGGCGAAACCACCGCGGTACCGTCACCTCCAACAACGGGTGCAGTGCTGGCATTCGGTTGTACTGCATTCGTTGTTGATGGTAGCGTTGCCTCCGGGACATCCATCGCACGACCCGCTCTCGACGGGAGACTGAGAGAGAAGGCGGGCGCGCGCGAGAGAGGGGTGCGCGCGCAGCTGCAGCGAGCGAGGAGAGCGGAGGAGCGAGCGAAGGGGGAGGGGCTATAAGGCGCGTTAATGACACCGATATCAGCGTCGCGTCCGTGGCTTATTCGGTAGAGCGTCGCGCTGCGGCCCGCCAAGTCCTCTTTCTTTTAAAGATAGAGAGAAGACTGCGGACGCCGCCGACGGCGGTGGATGGTTTGGGGTCGCCTATAAAGTGTATTCACACTTAAAAGGGAAGAGCGAAATAGACACGCGAAAGAGGAAAGCAAAAAAAAAAAGTGAGCTGGGGTGCTATAGTCTATACAATAGGCCACTACCACGCAAGAAGTTCAACAAGGCCTTCACTGATTTTCTCTGCGAAGACAGATTATGTCGCCTTTCAAGCACTGACTGCTCTGACAAGGGTATGTCGTCAAGGCGAGCTAACGCAGCACCTAGCTGCCTTCTTTGCACGCTGTAACGAGGGCAGTGAAAAAGAACGTGCTCTATTGTTTTATCGCTGCCGCAATGATCGCAAGCATCACTGTCTTCCAAACCTTGCTAAAAGGTTTGAGGAAACTACATAATCTGCTCGAACCTCATGTGGGAACGTAGGAGCGAGCGATAATCCTTGCCTTTTTTTCAAAATAGAGTCTACTAGAACAAGGCAGTATTCGAAACGGCCGCAGCACCAATGCACAGAAAGTGAAGTCCAAACAAAGTCAATCCCCTCGTGTCGGTATACGTGGTCGGTAGTCTACAATGCGTCGTCGTTTAAGGCGTTGCGCGCGGCTCCACCAAAGGGGTTCAGGGGTAGAATGCCCGCTTCCCATTCAAATGGCCTGGGTTAGAATCGCAGCTGTAGATGGTGCATTTTTACTCTTAGTATCACTTGTTACATATGTATTGTTTTTCCTTTGCTTCTTAAATCTAGCTTTATAGTTGCTATGTATTGCTACGAAAAGTAACGCTAAATGTGACAAGAGACATTTCACAGCAAGCGTATTTATTGGTGAGCGCAAATATTGGTTTACATCATTTATTTTTACTTAGGTTGGCCATGAATACACCGTGAATTTTCGTCATTAACTATTATCTAAGATATATGTTCGCAATATCAGTTGTACAAGGATGCTACATTTGTATCTACAATGTCAACACGTTCTCCTGCTTACGTACACCTCATCACGGCTTTATTAAACTTACCAGCCGAATAGTTTTCTTTAGTTAGTGTCACGAGGAGATTAATAGAACAGACAGAAGACCGCTGCTTTTGAAGTATTCAAATCTTCGCGGATTCCCGCTGAGTGAAGGTCGTTTACTTTGCTCTTGCTTTCTCAAAGGAAATTTCAGTTTTTTTCACAAGCTTGTGTGGTGTGCAACACGAAGGCCCCCCCCAAAAAAGTGGTTCTATACATTTGAGAAGCCTCGAGCCCCAATTTTACATGGAATACAGCAAGATCATAGAAGTGCTTATACAGTATTTATGCACTACATTACTCACACTAATACATTATCACAATACAATAGCTATAACGAATACAACACAACAAGATATTTATAGTTTGCTTTATGATAAACCATTCACGTAACCACGTCAACAACTTGAAAATTCTTATACACAATTTTTAATGAAAATAAATAAAGAAAAGTAGTAAAGCTTGGAAATGAGTCTAACATAGTCTGTACCATTGCAAGAAAGAAATGCATCAAACCTTCGGGACCAAAAATGCTTTGATTGCAAGTTCCCAGTTGTTTCCAAATTAATACCGCATTGATGAAGGTCATCTGACAGTTTTGGAAGTGTGATTGATTTGATTGATATGTGGGGTTTAACGTCCCAAAACCACCATATATTTATGAGAAACGCCGTAGTGGAGGGCTCCGGAAATTTAGACAACCTGGGGTTCTTTAACGTGCACCCAAATCTGAGCACACGGGCCTACAACATTTCCGCCTCCATCGGAAATGCAGCCGCCGCAGCCGGGATTCGAACCCGCGCCCTGTGAGTCAGCAGCCGAGTACCTTAGCCACTAGACCACCGCGGCGGGGCAGTTTTGGAAGTGTGTGACGAAGCAATTGTCTTTTTAGCAGAATGCGTGAAAATGGTATTTTCCAGGTATCATCATTACGTGAAACATAATGTCTTGTAAGCCGTGTAAATTTGGACAATGTACGTAGTAGTCTGTTTGCAATATGCTTACACTTTCTGGCTAAATTTTATGGGTACAAGTTGTGGAATGAGGTGATATTGTATTTAATGTACAGGGCCAGCGACCGGCGACTGAAAGCAGCGTATCGAGCACAAACAGGCTGTCTCTCGTATTCACTCAAATAATTTTTGCGGAATACAGTGCGGTGGTGCTGCTAATAAGTACGCTCGCTGTCGAATGTCTTCTTCTTTATTTTGATATTTTGCGTCAGTTTTTCTTGCAATACGTGGCAAATCAAGCTAGACTTAAGAAACAAAGGCAAACTAGTACAGCTGTACAAGTGACACTAAGAATAAAAATGCGCCAGCTACAACTGCGACTCGGAACCGGACCTTCTGAGTGGAAAGCGGGCATTTTACAAACGCACCAATTGGCGGAGCCGTACGTAACTCTTAAAACCACGACACATTGCAGACAATCGACTGCAGAGCCGCAAGCAGATGAAACGTCAATTGTGAAACGTCAATTGTGGTTGCGCCGCTGGCTATCCAATATTATGAACCATTACATATGTAATCCTATCATGCAGCCGTCACATTGGGTTGCCGCCAATTGTAGTTAGGTGTCATCCGCTGAAGTTGGCTTATGTAGCAGTATCTAGGGTTACCAACCTCGCGAGCACCAGCGCTTCATATCAGCTCTTTGAGTTGCTGATATCCATGTTACTGTTGGCATCGTTACGCTACTGGGAACGACTGATTATATAAAAACATATGGGGCTGTTTATTATACGTCTGTGCGTGCATTTGCACATATGGCCCCGCCGCGGTGGTCTAGTGGCTAGGGTACCCGGCTGCTGACCTGCAGGTCGTGAGATCAAATCCCGGCTGCGGCGGCTGCATTTCCGATGGAGGCGGAAATGTTGCAGGCCCGTGTGGTCAGTTTTCGGCGCACGTTAAGGAACCCCAGGTGTTCTAAATTTCCGGAGCCCTCCACTACGGCTTCTCTCAGAATCATATGGTGGTTTTGGGACGTTGAACCCCACATATAAATCAATCAAATCAATTATCTTCACACATCTTTAGTGCCACTTCGTAATGTTTCGCTCAATAAAAATTACATCACAGTCACTTTCTATCCGCATGCTTATCATAACAGTCATTCCCAAAGCTCGTGGGATCTGCCAATTTTTTTCAACTGAGATATACGTGCTTCCATGTTCCGCTTTCAAAAATAACCCCTTGAGGCGTAACGTCCACATATGTGGACGCAACTTGCCTTTGCCAGGTAAGCTTGAAGGGCTCTGCGCGCTCTGCTTGCGCATAGGACGAATTGGGCTTTCCACAACATAATTTCAATATATATATATATATATATATATATATATATATATATATATATATATATATATATATATATATATATATATATATATATATATATAGGTTCACGTGCTACGTGACGCCAAACATGCGCATAAGAGTGTTTTCACACTCGTCGTTTGGCTTATAGATGGCGCTGACTGTCACTCCTACTTCTAAATTCACATATAAACCCCAAAAAGTGGATGGAGGGAAGGCCGCTGTGGTAGCTCAGTGGTTAAAGCATCGAACGCATTATTCGAAGGTCGTAGGTTCGATTCCTGCTCACGGCTGGTTATTTTTTCATCCACTTTTCTTTCTTCTTATTTACATTCCATTGGTTCTAATAACTTCCCCTGCACATTCCTTAGCATTACTGCCTGTTAGATCTCATTAATATTGTGTTAAAACACGGAAAAACAAGCCCTTAGGTATACACTTCTTTCCCTTATTTATATATATATATAAGACAGGCTCATGGAGAGAAGATAATAAGGGAGGCACGTAAGAGACAAATATGTTGGTTGGCGTTCCCTCATCTGCTCTTTTATACCACCTAGGATTTGCTGCAAAGTTTTTAACGTTTAAAAAAAGAAAAAAATATTATAACCACCCGGAAGAAGATGAGGTATATTGTACGATTATCGCTGCAACCAAGTTTCTACAGACTCTTGATGTATACGCGCAACGAGAGATAAGCAACAGCTGTACGTAAAAGGATAGCAAAGTGAGGTGCTCTCCACTGCAGTAACGAGATTAAACGTATCCAAAGACAAATTGAACGTCCAGTGCTAGCTTGAACTAATGATAGTAATAACGGTATAAAATAAAACCAGAGTGTCAAAGAGGCCGGAGTCATGTTTTGCCTCTATGAGAAAAAAACTAACTTTAACAGAAATAACATTTTTTTCCCTTTCCAGTCAGAAATCCAGAGCACGAAGTTTGTGCGACCAATAAATCTCCGCTTATTGGCTCCCGAAATAAACTGCGACTTTGCGGAGCCCCCTTCATTTTGCGCTCGCTTCCCGGAAGGCTCGCACGAAACACAGCGGCGAACTTTTCATAATCCTCGCGCCTCGTTTTCTCGGAAGGTGAAGCGATACGTCTTGACGAGTGGCGCAAATTAGTTTCCCGCTACCCGCGTACCACTGCGGCTGTCTTGAGGCTTGAATGAGATGTGCGAGGTGGCGGAAGCAACCAGGAAGTCGCTGGAGGGAGCATAGTTGAATTGGATGATCTTTGTGAGGCATGGTAATATCTCGCGAGAGTAACTGCGTCCATATGAGAACTCCGAACGGTAGTTGATCTGAACGGAGCTCCATTATATCCGACAGCTCTGTCTTTCCTAACATTGATTGATTGATATGTGGGGTTCAACGTACCAAAAGCACCATATGATTATGATGGACACCGCAGTGAAAGGCTCCAAAATTTCGGCCACCAGGGGTTCTTTAACGTGCACCCAAATCTGAGCACATGGGCCTATACAGCCTTTACGATTGCACCGAAAATGCAACCACCGCAGCCGGGACATTCCTAAGATACAGACGGTTATCCAATGCATGATATGTTGTCGCTCGAAGTGACTTAATGAAAAATTACTAATGTGAACCTGAAGAACTGCCTGATATTATGTTACAGGCGTTGAATTATAATTTTGACATATTTGCATCGTGTATATTGAGTGCGTATTTTTGACACCGGGAAATAATATGCTAAAAGATAGGCTTTCAAAATTTTAAAAACACAATTGCACACAGATGATGACAGAGAGGCGTGGACGCTCCCCATTTCTCAGTCGCACACAATAAGGTTATTAAGGACTTGTGTTTAAACTGCTTTTTCAACTCTCGACTAACAGCAACAGCCATGTAAAGGTATACATGTCGCTCTGTGAGAGAATGAACACACAGCGCGACGTGACGCACGCGCTCGGGCGCTGGAACGACAATTTGGACAGAAGCCAGGTGTGTACTACGTGGACGTTGCTGGCCCCACCTCCAAGGGGTGGTACACGGCGGCTGCTATTCACGAGGGCACACAGGTGGATGGGCTAACCTTTAGGGCGTATTCTGTAACACAGGCTGAGGAGGTCGCCATTGCCCTTGCGGCCTCTCACAGTAATTCCCGGTATATTATCACGGATTCGCGCCGAGCGTGTCGTAATTATACAGCCGGGTACATATCACCGTTAGCCGAGACAATACTGCGCAACTGCATAAGAGACACGGACCCTCATCCGAAACGCATTATATGGACACCGGGCCATCAGGGATTGCGGGGAAATGAGGCTGCAGATGCGGCTGCCCGAGCGCTCATTTCCGGGCTACCTTCGTCAATGCCGATGGAGACCGATGAGGAGGGTTACCCTCTCCTCCGATATAAGGAAATTCTTTATTATTATCGGGAAAGTCATCGCCGCTACCCTCCCCCCGCACGGGGGTTGAAGAAAGCAGAGGAGCGCATTTTGCTTCGCCTCCAGACGAATACATTGCTATGTCCTGCCATAGTCAAACATTTCGACCCTACGGTCACAGGACAGTGCCAGCACTGTGGGGAGGTGGCAGACACCTACCACATGGTGTGGGCCTGCCAAGCTAACGCAGCCATTACTCCTAACCCAAACCCTAGGCGAGAGGACTGGGAGGCGGCCCTGCTCGGCTGCTCAGACCTTCAGGCCCAGCAGGCCTTGGTCCAGAGAGCCAAGACGGCGGCTTTAACCAATGGGGTCCCGGAATAGAGACTCCACCTAGTCTGTAGGGGCCTCTACAGAGGTCCTACACCTCTCTTTTGTAAATAAATGTTTTTCACCACCACCACCTGTGAGAGAAGCGTGAGGAAGAAGTTCGTTTCGTGTACGACAGGCGTGACCTGAGTTACCACAGCGTCTTGTGAGTGTGAATACGCCATGTCAAGAGGAGCATGCCGAAACGAAAGCCTTAGATGACACGAGCCCTATGTGTGAACGCCGTTCTGCGGGTTTCGAAGCCACCCGATGTATACAGAGTGCGTTTGTCATCCACAACTTGACGACACTAGCCGTATCTGGGAAACGCGGCGTACAGACTACAGGCGAGTGCTTGTAGTCTCACGAAATCACGATGCTACATAGGTTAAGATTTTGTTAGCAGACTCTCAATGTTGATTTCCATAAAAGAAGCAAATTCTCGATCACACGTGTGCTAACTTGTGATCACAAGGCATATTTGCTCCCAATATCATAGTATAGCGGTAAATGTCGCACATACTTGGTTTCGCGAAGTCCATCCACGAACGAAAAAAAAAAAAGCCTCGTAACTTCCTCATCAGCGTGAATGATGACGTCACCATGACGTCATCACTCGCTCAGAGGAGGAAGTTTTGCGGCTGACGTCAAAGATAATCGAATTTTGGGGAAGTCATTGTGACTTAGTCATGACACCGCATGATGACGTGATCCACGTTATCGGTTGATCCCTTCATGAAGCGACGTCTTCGTCCCATCAAAGAGCACCATTATCAACTGATGTCGACGATCGGTCAAAGGTGGACCGATAGGGGAAGCTGCACAATAACAACTCAGGTCGAGAATGCTTCCGTGAAGTGGGGCGCCTTTCATACGTGTTTCTCCACGTCGGTCGAGTACGGGCGATGCGCCGACGAGAATGGAGACGGGAGTGAGCCTCTCAGCTTCGCTGGTCACCCACCTTTCCGCAGTGTGGAATGACTGCGATTTTTGCTTTCTCTTTATGGACAATCAGGAGCCCACCTCACTGCAATCACGCAAAGAAATGGCGCCGCTTTTCGCCACTCCGCGGGTTGCTCATTCATCCACCCCCGTCCCCCTAAATGGCTTAAAGTATAATAAGCGTCAATTGTTTGTCAAAAACGGCAACCAATGTAAGAGCGGGAGGGGCAGCAAAAGCACACACCTTAAAAGAGCAAAAGTCAAGTAAGCTGCCCGTCGCGCCAGTCTTCAAACTTTGCCCCCCCCCCCCCCCCCCCAAGTTTTCTTTTAGTTTTCCTATTTTTACTTTCCTCTCGAAACCCACTTTCTTGACGAAATAAATCCCCGAGGGGCGTTGTGTATCTCGCGGTTTTTCTATTTAACTTCGGGGGAGGCTATAACGCTCGGGCGAGTTTCGAGCCATGTGCACTCTCTAGTAATACACCATGACAAATTCGACAGAATCGGTGGCGAAGATTGGGCGCTCTAAGGAAAGGAGGCCGACCAGAGAAGTAAAAAAAAAGAAATAAATGAGAAAAAAGACTTGCAATTTGCAGGTTATTCTATTCCGTTTTATTTTGAAAGTTTGAGTGAAAATTGATGTTAAACTTTTTCTTTTGAAGCCCTCGAAGATCTGCTGTGTCAATGCCGGAGAGCGAGATCGAGATGAGATAATCCCCAATGATAAGAGGTTGAGCGGATTTGTGCTTCGGCAACTGACATAGAAGCGGGTGGGTAGCTTTATGCGGGCTGGATGAATTGAAGAAGGTGGGTGAGGGAGTAGAGGAGCAAGGAGGAGAGAACACATTGTGGGGCGTAGTCAGCCAGAGAGGTGAGCCATAACCACGGTGACCAGCGGACCTAGCACTAATGACGCTATAATAACAAAACTGCGCTAAAAAAATCACTTCTTTGGCGTTATGAGAACAAACATGTCCATGTTGTTTCCTCCGAACATTGCGGGGCTGTAATAATGATACAAGAAAGAAATTACTTTGCTGGCTAGTAATTCTGCACTGCAACGAACGACATCACCAACAAAAATATACTCGTTACTTCAACAATTATTTTAGCGTTTTATCTCCGTTGAAATGTGACCGCAGTGGCCTGACTTTCGGGTTGTTAGCCGAGCCCCACAATCGCTGCCGAGCACCACCAGGAGCACTGCATCCCGAAGTTGTAGCCGCTTTTTGACTTCAGTTATTTTGGCCAACCAGTTTTGTGGAAGCCACAGTGGCAGAGCGAAACTTACTTGAAGATAAAAGACAACACAAAAACCACCCATTCACTCGTTACAAAATAAACAGAAAGAAAACCCGCATGAATTTTTAAGCAAACATTTTTTTAGATGATAGAGAAATTTGTGCTTCCAGGATTAATTCCTGCCGAGAGGCGATTTTCCGTGAATGAGTGTTTAAAAAACAGCGCGCAATCAAGAAGTCGCTGGCGCAGCTTAGTCTTTTTCTTCCCACGTGCAATAAAAAAAGCAAGATTTTGAAGCCCTCAAAAGTTTTCGCCAGCAGCTCACAAGTCACTGTGTAGTTAAGTTGCAAGTGCACAATCGAAATACACAACTCAGAATACATAAGTTAGGCCCAAAAAAGAAAACTATATATATATATATATATATATATATATATATATATATATATATATATATTCACCTGTTGAGCATTGCTCGCTTCAAGGTGATAACTATAAGACAAAGAATTTAAGTTGGTCGTTGAATTTGGTATGTTAAAATATAACATTATTGACTGTCAGGTAATAAAAAATATTTACGTAATAATTGAATTTAATTGCTGCAAAATACTCTACACTTCATTCGAACAGTTCCACTCGCATCAAATCAGGTCCTCGAAACTTTGTCGTGAAACTGAGTAATTTCCCCACGTTTATGAATGATCACGATGCGGGTCGTGATGGGATAGTATGAGTAAGACCAAAGTCGACATGACAGCAGTGCGATAATGCTTAGATTTACTAAGCATGAACGTACACACTTTCATGTCGTTTAAGTGGGAAGCTATCCAAGCGAACCGAAAGTTGTATACCACATTGCGATTCATAAACGCATATGTGATGGCTAAGCCTCGCTACTCACCATTGGCCCACTAAAGATGAAGAGGGACAAAAAAAAAAGTGCGACAACAAAAAGGCTGCAACGCGACGGAAGTGAGCCTAAGATTTGAGTGCGTACGACGTGAGAATACTATAGTATTCTCACGTCATGCAACAGAAAGGCATCGGCGGCTGCGAGAAGACCTCAAAGCGATGGTATAGACATACATCAACGACGGGGTGCCCGTAGAGCAACCAGAGGAGCGAACGCTTTGTTACACGCTATTTCTTTTTGTCTCACTTTCCTATCTTTCTCCTCCTTCTTTCGATATCCCCCTAGCCGTTATCTCGTGTAAGATAACAAACCGGCTACCCTGGACCAGTTAACCTCTCTGCCTTTCCTTCTCGGCGATTTCTTTCCTCTTGTTTCAGCAACGCAATGGCGTTTGGGCATGGGTGTCGTGTCTGTGACCGTCGGAAAAACCTAGCAACACCTATAGCTACAGCCTAGCAACGACCTATGGAAGTAACTTGATTACTCTTCAGAATCGTCCCGTTTCGCTGCTCCAAGCCTCACACGGCTCAGTGCAAGCTATCCTGATTTCTGTTTACTTATTACAAGTTTTTGCAATACAAGACTTACATAAAAAAATTTCGCATAGAACTTGATTGACATCTTTCTTATCAGCGTGCGTCGGTGCAACTATGAGAAAAGAGGCGGATTTGAAAAGACGCATGTTTTTTGGCGACACAAACGACCATCATAAATGAGATTTCGCCGAGGTGGGTCATCGATTGCGTCGCTTTTCTCGCAGTCAATCTTATCGTGCGAGGAGACCACGAAGAGGGGTGAATGATGATGCCAGCATTGTGTGCGCCTCTCGCATCACAGCGTGATGCCGGTTGTTCAGGGATGTAGCTATACACCGCGACAAAAAAAGAGTGAAACACAGTTTGGTTCCCGATAACAGCCACCTGTGTACGCGTAACTGACTATTGAATAAAGTCTTTTTGCTCGTTTATGTAGATCCTGAAGTTTTCCAGCAAGTCCTTTTCAATCAACGTGTGTCATCGCTTGTCTCTTCTCGTGCGTACATGTTGCTTCCGCAGGGCACCACGTGACGCCCTTACGTCATGTGAATGAACTTACCCGCAACGCCGTACTTTTTTCACAGCTTAAAGTACATTCAATGTACCCATGTCCGTACACACACAATTCTACGCTTTTATCAATTGTAAGCCCGCGAGGAAAGCTTTACGTTCGTGTGCTGTCTCGTTTTTTAGATAATTATTTTATGGGAGATGTTAGCGTGAAGATAAGCCCCCCCTCCCCTACTTTTTTTCTCTGATAATCAAATTTATGATTTCAGGGCAATGAAAAAAAATACATAAAAGAGCACATTTGATCTAATTTATGCAAATAACCAACTGTGTTTATTCATATGGTTCTACAATGTATGCTGCATCTTAAAACAAAGTCTTCATTTTGGATGCGAAACGAGAACTACGCAGTCGGTACGATCGGATGGCGCCAATGACTCCTACAATGCGTCGTCTAAATTAAACAAAAAATAACGAAAATGCGTGTATGAAGACGTTGTGAACACAGCAAAATACGCTCTGAGGCGACTTCGCAAAGTGATGTCCCGAGTGGCACGTGGCTTACCCAGCAATGGAACCCGATAAACGTCGAGGAAGTCGAGCCTTTATTGTAATGGCGATAGCCTCGTCGGTTTACGCTGGCGTTACTCCTCCACGAGTATTCGCGAGACACGTTCACAAAACCTACGCGACCTTTGTAGAGCGAGAGGCGTGCTTCGAGGGAACGATAACACCATCATGAAGTCTCAACATACGTCCAAGACTGGCAGAATTGGCAGTGGTGCAGGAGTATTCCAGCATTTAACGTCTACCGAAACGCGCTTGAAGTGCAGTAAATATCGTAGCCGCCACATCGGGCTCAGCAGCACGAGGCCATAATCGCTATTAGGGAGTTTTAGAATACCGTTTGCAAGCGCTGCGGGCGTTGCGGGCGTAGCGGGCGCCATATAAGCTTTGGAATAGCGTTTGCCCTGTTGCCAACCGCAACGCACGATCACAGAGACACCGTAGCCTCGAAACCAGCGCTTGCGGGCCACATGCGGGCCGCCATTACCGCACGCAATTTCGGATTTTTTGCGTGTGGTCCGCGAACGCGAACGCCTACTCGCGTTACGACGCATGCGCAGTGGCAGTGACCACACCGCAAGGGCTCGCGGTGTGCTATTCTAAATCTCCCTACTATCAAAACATTTTAAACAGATAGCGTTTACTTCACCATACTGCGTTTGCGCAATGTATAGAGTAAGTTGTGCAAACACAAGTGAAGGCTGTGTCAAAACATGAGAGTAAATGCTGAGAGTTAAGACTCCGGCACTGAGAATTAAGGAAAAATCTACGACTCACAATATACATTTAAGCTCACAGCATTGAACTTGACTGGTACGCGGCACCCCCCAGAGTCGGGGCACAATCAATAAGTAGGCAATCGATGGCCGATATGGGTGGTGGACACAGCCCGCCATTACGCTTTTGGCACGAACAGAATAGTGCCAAAGCTTTCAGATGATGCGAGGTTAATGTAAACTCAGGCAGGCGCGACACACACGAAGAAGACAGTGAAAAATGGGCGATTGCACGAGAGATCGACACGGGTCGAAAAGTTGATATTTTGAGTTTGATTGTTTATTTTATATTTTGTGCATATACTACCCACTAGCCTGAAAGCGAACTTCGTTTTTTTTAATTGACGGCATAGTTTAGGAGGAAAGAAAAATATTGAACTTATTTTGTACAGGGGGACCAATTTCGTCCCTCGTCATTTTCGAAAGTTAACAAGATAAAAAACACAAATATTAGCTTGATGAAGAGGGTGTAGGGAACTATGCGAACGACGACGAAGCAGCATGAAACGGCAAGCCACAGCGTTGGTGCACGCGCGCGACCCCAGCTTGCGTTTGTTTTGTATTTTCGGCCTGTTGGCGTTTCTCGCTCTTCTGGCGTTCCTCGGCCTTCCAGTAGGTCCGTACGTAAATAAACTGCGTGACATCTGGTGGAGGTGTGTGGACTCCCGTACAAACCTGGAACTTTGCTCCCGTACGCTTCCCCCTCTACGTGACACGAACATGGCCACCGAGACGTCTCTCCAGGTGGGACCTTCGACCGTCCATGACACTTGCGGTGCCGTGTATCCTCAACGAGACCCTCCTATCTTCACGGGCTCCACTGAGTCGGACGTCGAAGATTGGTTGGCGAGGTACGACAAAGTCGGCGCAAGTAACAAATGGGACGACCCAAGTAAGCTGGGCTACGTCACATTCTACCTTGCGGACACCGCGCAACTGTGGTTTAATAACCACGCAGCTGACATTACTACGTGGTCTGCATTCAAGACGGCTATTACGGACGTCTTTGGACGACCTGCGGCACGCAAGCTTCAAGCCGAGCACCGTTTACGTCACCGTGCGCAGCAACCAGGTGAGACCTACACGGGCTACATTGAAGATGTGTTGCATCTATGCAACCGCATCAACTCTACCATGCCCGAGGAAGAAAAAATCAGGCACATATTGAAAGGCATTGACGACGGCGCCTTTCAGATGTTGCTCGCGAGAAATCCCCGCACAATTGCTGTCCTCGTTTCCCTCTGTCAAAGCTTGGATGAATTGCGTAGGCAGCGCGCAATTGCTCGTCAAGCCCTCACGACGCCAGACACGCTCGCAAGCTTGCACCTAGCTGCCCATCCTACCGATCAGCAGCCGCTGCTTTCGACAATCAAGGACTTCGTCCGCGAAGAGGTAGCGCGCCAGCTGTCACTGCTGCCACTGACACATGAGCCCACGCAAGCTTTGGCACCGGACCTCCAACACGTCATTGGGACCCAAGTCGCTGAAGCCCTTCCGCCGGTGCATCAGCAACCACCAGTCACTACGCCTCTCACGTACGCCGCCGTCGCTGCTCGTCCTACGCAACAGCGTATGCCATATGCTCTACCTGCCACGCCAGCCTATGTCGTGCCTACAACCCCAATTGCTGCGCCGTATCCCTACGCGTGATCTTCAGCTCCATTTTACCGTCGCTCAGACGCTTGGAGGACGCCGGATAATAGGCCCATCTGTTTCGCCTGTGGTATTGCTGGACACGTCGCCCGCCACTGTCGCCGAGATCCCCCTCCAGTCGACACCGTGGGCAGGCCAATGGCGTCGTCGTCTAGGACGCCATCAAAGTACACCACTGACGGTCCTCGACCCAACGCAAACCATCGGTCACCATCGCCCCGACGACGCTCCCTGTCACCTATGCGTCGCCGACCTGCTACGGAAGAGGGAAACTGATCGCTGCAGCTCCGGAGGCAACAGCTGCATACAATTCGAACTGCTTAAGGCCTCCATCTTTCTCGCCGCAAAACGTTATTGACGTCAATGTTGAGGGGACCACCGCACAAGCGCTTATCGAAACAGGGGCCACCGTTTCCATAATTTGTGAGACCTTATGCCGCAAGTTGAAAAAGGTGACGACGCCTCTTTCGGGCCTGATGCTCCTCACGGCCAACTCGCAGTGCATAGAACCTACAGCTGTGTGCACTGCACGTGTCATTATCCAAGGTGAACTTTATGCCATTGAATTTTTCGTGCTGGCATCCTGTTCCCACGAAGTCATTCTTGGATGGGACTTTTTTTCGCGTCATCGGGCCATCATAGATTGCTCACGTGCAGAAGTCGCCCTTACACCGCTGCCAACCTCTTGTTTGGTGGATTCTCTTCCTGAACCTTACAAACTTGTCGTTGTTGCAGACACGGAAATAGCACCGAGAACATCCACCCTTGTAGCCCTTACCTGTACGGCCGCTCCTGCCGGAACTGTTTTGTTCACTCCGTCTGACGTATTTACCCGCCGCCGTAGCCTACACCTGCCCTTTGCCGTACTCACCGTGGAATCCGGTGCTACCGCCATGCTCGTCGCGAACTCGCTATCGTCGCCAGTTACCTTACTTCGCGGAGAATGTTTGGGTAACATACAAGACGTTGACCTCTTGCGCCCTCTTGAGTTCGCCGAACACGCACCTCACCTCCAGCTCAATGCTATGACGCCACCTGTGGCCACACTGCCCGCGCCAGACTCATTCCAGCCCTCTGTTGCCGCTGAGCTATCGCCGACACAAAGAAGGGAACTCTTGTCCCTTCTTCGAGAGTTCTGTTCTGCCTTCAATTGCGCTCAACCATCTTTAGGTCGCACAGCGAACATCACGCACCACATTGACACCGGTACTCATGCTCCCTTACGCCAACGACCATATCGAGTTTCAGCGGAAGAGCGCCGTATTATCAACGAACAAGTCAACGATATGCTCAAGCGTGGTGTCATCCAGCCATCGCAGAGCCCTTGGTCGTCCCCTGTTGTACTTGTGCGCAAAAAGAATGGGTCTATCCGATTCTGTGTCGAATACCGCCGGCTCAATAAGATAACTCGGAAGAATGGGTACCCGTTGCCACGCATCGACGACGCTCTCGATTGCTTGCAAGGGGCAGAATATTTCTCCTCTTTAGATTTACGCTCAGGATATTGGCAAACTCCAATGGCTGATCCTGACCGATCGAAGACTGCATTTGTAACACCTGATGGGCTGTAAGAGTTTAACGTCATGCCGTTTGGACTCTGCAACGCCCCAGCTACCTTCGAACGGATGATGGACACCATCCTTCGCGGCTACAAGTGGAACACGTGCCTCTGCTACCTAGACGATATCGTCGTATTTTCTCGCGACTTTTCGACTCGCCTTGTTCGTCTACGTGCTATTCTCACGTGTCTCACCTCTGCTGGCCTTCAACTTAACATCAAGAAGTGCCATTTTGCCGCACGTCAGCTCACTATACTGGGTCACGTCGTCTGCAAAGAGGGTGTTCTCCCGGATCCGGTGAAACTCCGTGCCGTGGCCGACTATCCGAAGCCCAATTCCATCAAGACACTCTGAAGTTTTATCGGCCTGTGCTCATACTTTCGTCGATTTGTGCGCAACTTCTCTTCCATCATCGCGCCTCTTACCAACCTGTTGACAACTTCCAAAGGCATTTCTGCTTGGTCAAAAGAGTGCGACGAATCCTTCACCGCGCTTCGGCGGTTATTACTATCACCTCCAATACTACGTCATTTTGACCCTGATGCGCCTACGGAGGTCCACACCGACGCCAGTGGTGTCGGTCTTGGTGCTGTATTGGCTCAACGAAAACCAGGGTACCAAGAATACGTGGTCGCTTACGCGAGTCGAACCCTCAAGAAAGCCGAGTGTAATTATTCCGTCACGGAGAAAGAGTGCCTCGCAATTGTCTGGGCTTTGACGAAGTTCCGCCCATACCTTTATGGCCGCCCTTTCGAAGTCGTCACGGACCACCACGCTCTATGCTGGCTATCATCGCTCAAAGACCCGTCGGGGCGCCTTGGTCGTTGGGCACTTCGCCTACAGGAATACGACATTTGTGTTGTATACCGATCCGGCCGCAAGCACTCCGACGCTGATGCGCTGTCCCGCTCGCCGCTACCGGCTGACCCAACCTCCTCGTCACCTTCTTCAGCTGTCATAACACCAATCGACTTCACAGACATAGAATCGGAACAACGCAAAGATGTGTGGATTTCCCAACTCCTCGCCTTTCTGACTGATCCGTTAGCTAATTTGGTCTCAAGAACTATCCGCCGTCAAGCCACACATTTTGCTATTCCAGACGACCTACTCTATCGGCGGAATTACACGTCTGAAGGTCGGAGGTGGCTGTTAGTGATACCCAACCACATGCGCTCGGAAATCTGTACTGCTTTCCACAACGACCCGCAAAGCGCTCACGCTGGCACTCTCAAAACGTACAACCGTCTACGTCAGCGGTACTACTGGCGCGGCATGTACACATTTGTCCGCAAGTACGTATGTGCTTGTACTGCATGCCAGCGACGTAAAGTCCCACCTCAACGCCCTGCCAGTACACATCAGCCTCTGCCTTGTCCAGCGCGTCCGTTTGACCACGTCGGTATCGACTTATACGGACCACTTCCCACGTCGTCTTCTGGAAATAGGTGGATAATTGTCGGCGTGGACCACCTCACGCGTTACGTGGAGACGGCAGCACTACCCGCAGCAACCACGAGGGAAGTTGCGTTTTTCATCTTGCGCAACTTTGTTCTTCGCTTTTGAGCGACCGGGGGCGTCGTGTTTTCTTGTCTGATGCCATTCAAGCGTTGCTCGCTCAGTGCAACATGGTTCATCGCATGACGACAGCATATCACCCGCAGACGGATGGCCTCACAGAACGATTTAATCACACTCTCGGTGATATGTTGACGATGTACACAGCTTCAGACCAGACCAATTGGGACACTGTCCTTCCATTCGTCACGTATGCGTATAACACCGCTACGCACGCGACAACAGGGTTCTCCCCTTTCTTTCTGTTGTACGGACGCGAACCATCGTGCACGCTGGACAATATCCTCCCATACACGCCCGACTCCTCTGAGTACACATCAATTTCTGATGTTGCCAGGTACGCAGAAGATTGCAGACGATTGGCCCGTTCACTGACAACCGAGGACCAAGGCCACCAGAAGCTACGGCATGACACCGACCGACATCTCTCTACTTTCACGACTGGTGCTCTCGTTTGGCTCTGGATTCCACCGAGCACTCCTGGCCTTTCGTCGAAATTACTGGCACGATACCATGGGCCCTACCGCATTCTCGCCCGTACGTCACCAGTCAATTATGAGATTGAGCCTTTGACACAGTCTCATGACTTATGCCATCGTGGCCGAGAAATTGTGCATGTGAGTCGCCTGAAGCCGTATTACGACCCCGCTATAGTGACTACGCCTTAAGTCGCCAGGTTGGCTACGCTATTCACCGGGGGCCAATGTAGGGAACTATGCGAACGACGACGAAGCAGCATGAAACGGCAAGCCACAGCGTTGGTACACGCGCGCAACCCGAGCTTGCATTTGTTTTGTATTTTCGGCCTGTTGGCGTTCCTCGCTCTTCTGGCGTTCCTCAGCCTTCCAGTAGGTCTGTACGTAAAACAACTGCGTGACAAGGGCTTTTTTTCTAGTAAATGCACACGTAGTTAATAGTGAATAAGCATTTTTTGAAGCTTGTATGCTGAAACAAAGTGTTTCTGAATAATGTCTAAACAAGTGACAGTTTCTAAAAATTGCTTGATTTGAGATTTTTTTCCTTCTAAGCTAAAGCAGCTAGTGTTTCATAACTTGACCTATTAGAACCTAATGGTTATAATATTGTATGTCAGTGCTGTTGCTGTACTTCAAACACATAATTTTAAAAATGGCCACAGACTTTCGAATCCGTCGACAGTAAAGCGTATTGAAAAATCAATATATAAAAAAAACCCTAGCTTCGATTTTTTTAATCACATAAAACGTTCCTCACAGATGATAGAAAAAAGAATATTAAAAAACAATTTGCAATATTTTATTTTCAGCGACATTATTACACGTGGAAGTTCCAGCTTTCCGAGCATGCACTCAGGCGATAAACGCATGAGCAATCAGGCTAAGAAAAGTGAGCTTGAGCTTCTGAGTTGTTTGAACAGGTCCATACTTACAGAGGAGAAGTAGATTCAGCACATTAAGGAATAAATTTCGGTAAAGGCGCATTTCTGGTGCGCTTCGTTCAGCTTTGGTGTCGGATGAGCAATACATGAAGACACAGTCTAAGGCGATCCGTTCATATTTGCAGACAACTCGATGAATAAAGTGCTCTAACACCAGCATAGGACCACAGAAGATAGTACATGAACACTTAGACTGACCCCATCCTATATTCCCTCTTAAGCTGAAGAATGCAATGAACAAAAGCCATGGTGTGCTCAAAACGCTGCATTTTTTTCTAGATGACTTACAGCAGTGCTTGACACTAACAAAACACGACCATAATTTGTATCGTAAGGAGAGGTTGACCTAACGCACCGAAAACATAGGCCTGCAACACTTGGCAAAAATATGCACTCAAGCAATTTTAAAGTAACGAATGGTCTCTAGGTATTCTCCATTTGAATAGAGCCTTTTGACATTATTCAGCCATATGGTCTTCTACACCATCACTTCAGATGCCGGCTTAATCACTTCCAAGCTTGCCGCTTTTAGGTGGGAGAGTGAGGTATCGTGCTTTTACAGGCTTTATTAATTTCGTTTCGTTAAAATTACGGATTTCTTACCGTTTCTTGTAATTGAAACCCTCTGATATCATACAATGCCTACAAGAGGGGGCGCGCATGAAATTGTTGAGCAGGTGACCGGGGAAGGAAACGCTAAATCGTTGATTGATTTGTGGGGTTTAACGTCTCAAAACCACCATATGATTATGAGAGACGCCGTAGTGGAGGGCTCCGGAAATTTTGACCACCTGGGGTTCTTTAACGTGCGCCCAAATCTGAGCACACGGGCCTACAACATTTCCGCCTCCATCGGAAATGCAGCCGCCGCAGCCGGGAATTGAACCCGCGACCTGTGGGTGAGCAGCCGAGTACCTTAGCCACTAGACCACCGCGGCGGGGCGAAACGCTAAATCTTGTTTAGGTTAAGGAGGCGGTAGCAGCGTTACTGAACCTCAATATTCGTTATGCTTCGGTGGTTCCTCTCGCGAGCCTATTCACATTTAAGTGTACTGAACCGAAACGTTAAAAGCAGACGTCTGTAATAGCTGCATCGTGTAACCGAAGTGAGCAACCGAGGTGCCAATAACTTGGGCGTCTCAAGCCTCCGTTTGAAACGGCAAATTGAGGTATTTTAAAAGGGCGTGCTTAAAACGGTCATTTTCGTTCACCAAATATACTTTTACTCTGTAAATATGGTCCCGTTAAAACGACTCAGAAGCTCAAGCCCACTTTTCTTAGCCCAATTTCTCATGCGTTTATCGCCTGAGTGCATGCTCGAAAAGCTGGAACTTCCACCCGTAATATTGTCACTGCAAATAAAATATTGCAATATGTTTTTCAATATTCTTTTTCTATGATTTTTGAGGAATGGTTATGATATTTTAAGAAAAATCGAAGATGGTGTTTTTTGTATACCAATTTTTCAATAGGCTTTACTGTCGACGAATTTGAAAGTTCGAAGCCACCTATAAAACTATGTGTTTGAGGTACAGCAACGACATTGACAGACAATATTGTAAACATTATGTTCTGATAGGTCATCAAGTTATGAAACATTATCTAGTTTAGCTTAAAAGGAAAAAAAACTCAGATCAAGCAACTTTTCGAAGCTTATACCACCTGTTCAGACATTTTTTTCGGAAGCACTTTGCTTCAGCATACAAGCTTCAAACAATGCTGCTTCACTCTTCATTACGTGTACATTTACTAGAAAAAAGTAATCATGATCAAGCTGATATGATAAGGATATGATTTGTGTTTTTATCTTGTTGTTAACTTTCCGGAAAGGACAAGGGACCAAATTGGTCCCTCTGTACAAAATAAGTTGAATACTTTTTTCCTCCTAAACCATGCCATTTATAAGAAACCAAGTTTACTTTCGGGTTACTTGGCATGTGCACAAAATATAAAATAAACAATCAAATCTAAAATATAAACTTTTCGACCCGTGTCGAACTCTCGTGAAATCACCCAAATGCGAAAAAGAATTGCGTGGTAATTTCGCATATTGATCCGAATGGCTTTTCCTACTCAATGAGGCGTTGAGAGGCTTTGTCTTGCGAGTTTCGGGCTTTGATGAACCCAACTGCACTCAGTCTGCATAGACGACTGTATGCTCTGGCCCGACTATTAGTGTATGGGGACGCATGCCACCAGTTGTGGATTATAGCGGCAGAGATCGATTCTGCCCAGCATTGAAAGTGGACGTTATAATGGGTGTCCTTTCTCGTCTCCGAATAAAAAGCCCGACGTATAAATAGAGCGCATGCCCGTAATCCCGTCTCCCTGTGGGACATGTTGTCGTGGAAGCGAGCGTCCACGTCACATTGGTGGAGCCGGATTGATGCCATTCAACGAGTGCACACTCGTTGAATGGCTTACGTTAATGCACTTCGCGCACTTTACGAGACATGTGGACACGTTCACGGAAAGTGAACGCAGATTACCTACGTCTTTTGTCGGCAGGATTCAAACAGCCTTTGTCATTTGGATTACGATGGCCCCGCTGAAGAGCAGACGCTGCGAGGAAATCACGTCCACTTTCCTCGGTCGATGGTGACAGCCACACGTCATGGTAGTAAAACTAGTGGAGAAGGAAAAGCTTTATTGCGTCATACAGAAAACCGTTCAAAAATGCGAGACAGTTTTGATAAAAAAGTTTGAGTAGAGTAGAAGGGACAGGTACGCGTTAATATAATGAGTGTAGAAGCTTTTGTTCGTAATATTTGAGACGCTCACTGTGAAGGTAACAGTTAAGGAGTCGATGTGATAAGCTCTGGAAGGGAACGATGTCGAACAGCGTAAGGTAACGACAAGGGGGAGATGAACAACAAGAGAGAAGGCAGGGAGGTTAACCAGGCACATGCCCGGTTTGCTACCCTACGCTGGAGAATGGGAAAGGGGCATAAAGATGAGAGAGAGGGGAAAGAGAAGAAAAATAGAGAGAAAAAAAGAGAATTGTCAGTCGATCGGCCGGCACGTATGCAGCGGTGGCACTACACAAAAGTTAAAGGCTGTCACGTAGGCCTGTAGTCCTCAAAAAGCACAAGACAGCATTGACTACTTTTTGAGCCGACGAAAAGCGAGGACGGTGTTCCAGTAGCATTTGCATAGAGAGTGGCCGATCGTCCAATTGAAGGTAACGACAAAGTTGTACTAAAGCTCAGGTGATGTATTCCAGACTGCGTATGTAATTGCGCGCACTGCCGTACAATATCGTCAGTTTATTTCCATTCCATTTTTTACGTGCAGTTTGTATTTTGCGTGGGTATCAGCAACTCACGTACAGTTTGTTTTTACCCCTACTACACAGTATTCATCTGCAGTTTTGCGTTTCAGATGTTCTGTCGTCACATGTGCAACCTACCTCCTCCCGATAGATTACAATTGATGAGTATCAAGACCTTTGATTGGACAGTGCTGGTGTTTTTCGTGTCAAAATCACGATTTGATCATGATGCATGCTGTTGTAGAGGGCTCTGGATATCTTTACCACCTTAAGTAAACAGGCACATAAATCGTGAACATGTATATAAGCTATTAGACCTATATAGCATTTTGCCTATATCAAAAATACGACCACCACGGCCAGCGTCGAACCCACGTCGTTTGGTTCATCATCCGAGCATCGTAACCATTGTAAGACTCTGACGGCATGAATGTGTTTAGTATGACTAAATGATATATGAAATGCCAACCAACGTCAATATAGTTAAATTTTTAAACCAGAACTGACGTCATCAACTTCAATACGAAGTCAGAATTTATCACGTGGTGCACAGAAGCAGCTCGGCGGTTATGTGCGTGTTTTTTCGTCCAAACCATCCAATTTAAGAAGCAAAAATTCAGTGACTAAAATGAATTAATGAAACCTTCACCGTTCATCACAATAGTGCGTAATGCGAACATTGAGCGCAGCTTCGTGCTCGGGCAACGTCAACTGTGATTTGGAATTTCGCTCTTTGCAGTAGTATATGCATTGCTACAGAAACTGGCAGCATTCGAGTGCTACGCACACCACTCTTGCAGGAGCGCCTACTCTAATTTCATTATGTTCTCTGGTACTATCGGGACCAACGAAGAATATACCTGGAGTGAAGGTGAAACGCATAACAGGATAATGATGTTTCACTTTTTACCCCTCTGGTTATTTTCTTTAAAAACCGCTTTCTCGCGTATGTGCTACAGCCACAGGCATGCACACAAAGAGGGGGGGAGCGGGTACATGATGCCCTGAGTACTAATCTTTGCACTGGGTACTGATCATAAGCGGCCCAATGGGAGAGATTTTAGAGGAGAGAGAGGAGGACTGTGTCACACAAAGGCGCCCCTCTTTCCGAATGTAGAACCCTGTGCATGTCTATGGTGCGAGCGATTGTTCATAACACTAGCACAATGACACTCCCTCGTTTCGTAATGATGGGACCGCTAGATATACATCAACTTCGTCATACGTTTGTCGTCAGCCAAGTGGCGTGGCGTCAAGGAACATTAATTCGGAAAACTGAACTTACGCTATACTCTATAGCGCGCCCCGGGTCGCCACTTTTTTCGGAGAGCACTAAGCCGCTGCGAAGAAAACATAAAAAAACGAGTGTCGTCAAAACTCACGATCGCAATGCAGCCTTTTTAGGAACAAAAGTTTGCGGATAAGAAAAAAAGCTGTATTCTCGTCGGCGCCGGAGCTATCGCGTATTGCTACTCAATGCACCCCCAGACGTCCATTTGCCACATATACCATATATACTCGAGAAGATGTGCTGTTTGAAACTCGCCACGATGAGACTCTCGAAGTGCGTTTAGCTGGAGACATCATTTCGGGTCATTTTCATTGACCCCACGCGAAGGCCCCCCCCCCCCCCCGCCCCCCCTCTACTCAGGACGCGTGGCACACAGCGACGCCGCACATATGGCACAACCAGACGACACGAAAGAAGCAAAAAAAAAACAAGACAAAACATTTTAAGAGAGAAGAAACCGGGCGCGTAGAGTGAGCGCGCCATCTTGACTGGCGAACTTCCAGAAGGGGGATGGCCCGACGATTCCAATTTCCTAAAAATCGCGGTTGAAGACTTCTTCCTGCCACGGGCCGGATTTCCCGACTTCGCACTGTGAATCTGCGTGTCTGTGCGTATTGCTTGTACGTTTGTGTTTGCGTGCGTGTGATGCACGGATACGAACTCAGGCCTTTGCACACGTTTCACAAAGGGTCTCTCTATATCCCCGTCGCGGATATTGGCAATCGGACAGAAGGCTCACCGGCCGAACGCGGGAGTTTCGGGAGCGCCTGCTTTTCTAGAAAATCTCTGCGGGCGCGCGGGCGCCAAGGAAAGCGCATGTAAATCACATGCGAGGCATTGTGATGTGTGGTGCGCGTTCAAAGTGCGCGCCTTCGAAAAGTGCGCGAAATTAAAGGATGACCGAGTGCACGTGCTGGGTCGCCTGAACAACGACGACGCCGAGGACCGGTACACGTGAGAGCGTGGAGCGCAAGCATCCAAGACCATAAAGAAAACAAGGGCCAATGGCTGATCACCACGGAGTTTTGAAAGGCCAATGAGAACGAGACAAGTGGGCCAGAGCTGAAGCAGGAGCCTGGGGAGACCAGAGCAAGGGGAATTCGAGGCAGGCAGTGCAAGCGGAAGGTCGTCACCGGACCGGGCGCTGAAGATGGGCCGTTGGGTTCCGGACCCGAGCCTACAGGACTTCCACCGGCCGGGGCCTCCTGCTGTCGGGTTCCCGCTCCAAAGGACCGTGGCCATCCGGTCCTGAACTCCTTTCCAGGGCCTGCGGACTTTGGTTCCGGCAGGCGAGCTACAGCCGTCGGGCTCCGGGCCCGAGCTGTGCGCCCAGCTGCTTGACTAGGTCGACCCTAGTTCCCGGACGCGTCGCCACCAGCCTGCGTTCTCCCGTCTCCGACGTGTCCACGCTCCTCAAGCCGAAACCATCACGATTTGGTAGGGCTTTTCGACGTGTCGCCAGCAGCCAGCGTTCCCTCGTCCTCGTCCAGCCCACGCAGTGACGCAGGAGTCACGGCGTTCCGGTTTCTCATCACCGCCGAAAACCAACTTGTGGGTGAGACTGCACCGATACTCTTGCGCTACTCCCATCACTCAGCCCCTTTCGAACGTTAGGTTTAGTTACTGACTTTGAACGTTCTTGTTGGGTGTTTACAGATGTGTTTCGTCATGTCCAGTCAACTGTTTATTAAGTGTTTTGTTTTGTGAGGAATCTTTGCCTTTTTACTTTTCAATTAAACTTTTTGTGTTTCTTGGAAACCGAACGGCTTTGTCCTTATTAACAAAACTCTCTGAGGCTCAGCCCGGGAGAAAAACAAATCAGCAACAAAGAACCTGCATCACAAATTTGATGGTTTCGGCTTGAGGAGCGTGGACACGTCGGAGACGGGAGAACGCAGGCTGGTGGCGACGCGTCCGGGAACTAGGGTCGACCTAGTCAAGCAGCTGGGCGCACAGCTCGGGCCCGGAGCCCGACGGCTGTAGCTCGCCTGCCGGAACCAAAGTCCGCAGGCCCTGGAAAGGAGTTCAGGACCGGATGGCCACGGTCCTTTGGAGCGGGAACCCGACAGCAGGAGGCCCCGGCCGGTGGAAGTCCTGTAGGCTCGGGTCCGGAACCCAACGGCCCATCTTCAGCGCCCGGTCCGGTGACGACCTTCCGCTTGCACTGCCTGCCTCGAATTCCCCTTGCTCTGGTCTCCCCAGGCTCCTGCTTCAGCTCTGGCCCACTTGTCTCGTTCTCATTGGCCTTTCAAAACTCCGTGGTGATCAGCCATTGGCCCTTGTTTTCTTTATGGTCTTGGATGCTTGCGCTCCACGCTCTCACGTGTACCGGTCCTCGGCGTCGTCGTTGTTCAGGCGACCCAGCACGTGCACTCGGTCATCCTTTAATTTCGCGCACTTTTCGAAGGCGCGCACTTTGAACGCGCACCACACATCACAGGCATCGTTGTATAGAAAGAGATTCACGCACTGTAGATATCTATATAAAAAAAGTGAAAAGGAATAGCATCACCGACTGGTGTGACTGAAGAGGTAAGGTTCTGGAACTATAGGGAAAGGAAGAAAAACGCATTCAACTTCCCACCTTCTCATATTCCAGGCTACTTCTTTCTCCTCCGCACAATCCCAGCGCTCCATGGCCTCTTCGCCTCGGCCGCCTCTTTCCCCCGAGTGTTGGCTATGTAAGATATAAGAAAAAAGAAACTTTGGAGAAAACGCGTCGAAACGAAATGCAAACGCTCACGGGTCGTGAACAAGAATTTATTGGCGAAAACAGAAACAAAAGAACAGTGGGACGCTTTGGAATTGACGTGAAGGAGACAAGGAAGCAAACATGAAGTAGTTTCAAACAAGGGACAGTGTATCGATAGGCAAAGTTATGCAGTCACTCGCAGGCACACACGAACGAGTGAGAAGAGGGATGAAGAAGGAGGCAGAGAAAACATCGGGTAGCGGGGAAGCTGGTTGCACAGCGAATAAAGAGGCAGCCCGAGCCTACGATCCCGAGGTTCGGGTCCACCGTTCGAGGTACAGGAAAGAAGAGAAACCCGACGATCGAACCAACACAACCAGTGCTTCTGGCTGGTGGAAGACGGCGCCATAGGCGCGCGCCTTTGCTCTCCACCCGGAAGATAAAGCGAAGAGTAGGCGGGGGCTGGAAGCACTCTGGGCGCCCGGGTTCGAAGTCATTTCCTAAGGCGTCAATAAGGTTTCGAAGCGGAGCGCACGCGCCGAGAGAAACGAGAGCATAGACTAAAAAAAAAAAACGACATGCGAGAAATAAGAAAACCACTCGGCTGCTTGAAACAAGAAGAAGCAGGAAAGAACAAGGGAGATTGAAAAACAAAAAGAAAGGGAACGTGAGTGTACGGCCTCCGCGGTGCGCCCTGCGCACACTACTATAAGCTGTTCGTGCGCCACCGCCCGCGAGGGCGCACGGGATATGCCAGCGCGTGTGCTTTGCTTCCGGCCGAGTGAAATCCTTATTTATTGAGTTTAGATGCACTGCGTACACTTGGTACTTTGCATGGGCCCCACCCCATTGAAATTGTTTCAATCTAGGCGTTCGATCAATATTCGCACGCACGCACCAAGAAGGGCTGTCGCTCTCGCACGAGCACTTTCGATGGCCGTGCTCTGTCGAGCTAGGATTTACTCCCAACTTACTCTGTGCATGCGTCCATTTAAAAGACCATAGTCTTTCTTGGGGACCTTCAATGCAAAAAATTCGCTGTGTCTGTTTGTCCGCCCTTAACCTTAAAGAAACTATACAATACACCTAACAGCGGACCCTATCCGCAGCGCCCACCAATATTGCTCAAGTTTTAGCGCGCATACGTGTGCGATTGTCAATTGAAAAGCAACTATTCCGCATATCTGAGGCACCATAACAACACGTCAATATTCTGTATGTGTGCCTTTATACAAGAAAATGCATACATAGGTAATTCTAAGGTCCGTAGCGCTCATCACGCTGTGCTGATAATGCAACGCTTCCATGAAAAGGCAAGCGTTTCCAACGATTTGTTAAGACGACACCGTGGCGGCACCTACCCGTCTCCTTGCGCTCTACACTTAGCTTCCAAGACGGGCGCGCACGCCGCGCGCTTCGTTTTCCAGGATAACTGCCAGATAGCGCTCATGTCTCCCGTGTGACGTGACTTGATGCGCTCATTCGCTTCCTCTGCACGCTCGAGGCACTCTGACGCAGCGCCTCCAGAATACCATTTACCGATTCTCTTGCGCAGAACATCACATAAACGCTTTGTTCACTCTCTACAGACGCAAGAATGTCGTCTCTCGACGACCTTTGCAGTGTAACACGCAGAACGGGGCCAAATTTTTTTGCTTTCTTTATGTCGTGGTTGACAAGGCCCCTTGTGAAACCACGAGGGCACTTGCAAGCGTTCGCCTGTGTACGTTGCCAGAGTAGTCAAAGAGCCCATGACTGTTCCTCGGCCGTGCATCGGAGTCTATTGGTTAGTTGGACTGACAAGAGCACCGGCAAAATGACTTTTTGGAAAGTGAAATATTGTTCACACTGTAAAGACTTTTGCTATAAGTGCTATCTGTTCATTAAGTATACGTCTTATGTGCTTCTGACGCGGCATGTTAGAGCCACGAGACCATCGTTTCAAGGATGGAGATCACGCGACCATCTTCTGGCGTCCCTCGAGACGTCGATCTTCAGAACAACTGCCTCCAGGGTCGTTCGCATTGGAAACGTTACGTGATGGGCGAATACCGATGTGTCTCAGCGGGGAAAAGAAATCGTGGCCATCAGAGAAAGAGAAAGATACCAGTAAAAGCCATTCTGCTGACACTCTTGACAAGCAATCCCCGGTGAGGTTGCGAAGAACTGAAGGAAGCGCAAAATAAAGCAAAACCAAAAGAAACCGCATACTCAATAACACTCGTAACGTAAATGCAACGTTAACTTGCGACAAGTACGTCAGAAACTTTGCGACAGTGATCAAAACAACAGCGTCAACGGTGAGGTTCAGGATCTCGCTACCACTACCTTGTGTCGTTGGGTGACTTACACGTATCTTAGCTTTTCTTCTAGATAACTCGAGAATGGATTTTAACAAATGTGACTGAGGTTCTGAGATCAGCGACTGTTTGCTCCTGTGTCTGGTACGTATAGACGAAAACAAGCAGTAATACGATGAATTAAACGAGATGTCTTGAAGGCATGCACTGCGTGTGCTGGAACCATTGGAGAGAGAGGCGACACAGCAGTGGTTTCAATGGCTATTCTAGATTGGCCTTTAGCAGAGTGCCGAGCTAGCTTGAGCGCTGCCTCTGCTTCGATTCCCCTCGCCCGTTTGTGTCTCTTCGCTACAGCTGTGCGCTCGTATGTAATGCGGCCCCCGCTCCCTCCCGTTCGTTGTACTCTCCTTCGCAACGGCGCCGTGGATGCTCGCGAAGCTGTACTTGAACGGCAACACCGTCAAGCGAGTCTCGAAGTTTCGGAAGAAAACGCGTGTTCACTGTGCTTCCGTCAATCTCTCTCTTTGCAACGGTGTGCGAAACGCCATGAACAACGTCAACGTCGGTGCTAGTCGCAGTGACAGCGCTACCGCTGCGGAGCAGAGGAAGGCTCGGGAAGCCGAACGTGAACGTCAGCGTCGGCAAGCGGTAATTCAAGCGCCTCGACAGCCACCGTCTCATAAGTGACATATAAGAGAAACGGAAACTCTACGCGCACCCCTTGGCGATGCTTTCGCATCCCACCATGACTGACCGTTGGGGGAAATGATTCATAATTTTTTCACTTTCCCTCTTCTTCCAGCAGCTAACTAGTTTGCCATGAAGGAATAGACAGGGTAATAAAATGCCACTGCTTCCTTCCCTTTTTCTTATCGCCATTCTAGCTTGGCCCAATCGATGTTATTGTTTCCTCTACTCGATCCTTCGTGAGGGATGGTTTTTCTTGCTTAGCGTCCACATGACCAGCGTTGTAGAGCGGCTCGCTGTCTCGAGAAAAGCAACCCATAAATGAGCATGAGCCGCGAAGGCAAGGCGTCGGGCAGGGCGCTCACTGGGCGCCCACGTCGAGGTTGATGGGCGGGGGGCTATGCACGGGTCGCTGGCTTCACGGCGCGGGAGATTGCCTCTCAGCCAGCCGGGGCCTCGCAGGCAGCGTCGCCCATGCGGCACAGCACTCCCGAAGAAAATCGCTTTGAATAGGGAATCAGCGTTCGCGCTCCAATCCCCCCCCTCCTTCCCTCACCCCTCGCGACTCGGCGCACCCCGACCGACTCCCCAGGCTGCCGAAGACCTCGCCAGTGTCGAATAAATTTTCGCCTTCGTGTTCGGGCAGCCACCTTCCAGCAAACCCCCGGTCAAGAAGAAACTGGTAAGAATAAGTGGACAGGCCTGTATAGGGTTTGTTCCTGCTTCGTCCATTATCGACGCCATCTCGCGGGAGAGATTCTCCCCGCTTTCATCGCTCGGTTTATAGCTCTTTTTTTTTTTATTCGTCTTCACACCTTTACACTCGGATACGGAGTTCCTGTTCTACACCTTAATTCTTTCTGTCTTCCATTCTTCGACTTTGTCCAAGGTTCGAAATCACAAAAAAATTACAGCATATCCACGGAGTGAATGATGATGAGTGGGGCGAATCTTCGAAGGGTTTTACCAGCAAACCGTGAATCCTCCGCTGGCCGCGTCCATTCGTCCGTCCATCCGCCTGTCTGTGTCTGTCTGCCATCTGTCTGTCCGTCTGTTCGTCAGTCTGTCCACATGTCTGTTTGTCTGTATGTCTGTACGTCTGTATGTCCGTCTGTATGTCCATCCGTCTGTCTAGTGAACACTCCAAGTACCGGCACCTTGCATTTTTTCATCATAGATTCATCATATGCAAGTACCACCATCCAGCGGACTCTAAGGACTAAAACGAAAGGTGACTACTCTCGCTTTTTCTGCCATGACTCGCTTTTTCCACTTAAGAACCTGCTTCGGTGGTAGAGTACGCTCGGACATCAGGAATCATTTATACCCTGTCAAATAACATCCTAGCAACGTCTTGCTGTCGGATGACCCCAATGGGGGTGCCGTTTGACTAGAAGGAATGAGCGCGACCTCGTGCTGGAAAAGGGGAAAAATAAGGCGTTGATTTAGAGTGCGTGCGCAGCATCTGCTACTAACGACTGACGTAAAGAAGTGGCCGGCCAGACACACTATAGGACAGTGTCCTATCTTATCACCAGTAAAGCGCTGTATACAAGACGAATTTTCAGGCTATGTGCTTTTCTGCATCACTGGTAGGTCTGCACATCGCAGTGGTCTTGAATCATGGCAGTATCTGCGGCTCTATTTTTCGACCCTCTCTGTTCTGATCCCATGCACAGATCAACCTTTTTTCTAGGGCTCTTTCTCCCTACGACGAAGTGTTGCAGTGAAAAGGAGCTTACCTCGAGTCGATTACATCGGTCGTTTGCTAAAGTAAGTTTTTGACATGTTGTATAAATTAACTCTAAGAACTTGGATCCCGATCTGCAGCTTCGTCTTCCCTCAGGGATATCTCGAGCTGAGGAGACTCTTCTATGCCGCCTGTGGCTAGAAGTGGCCTTCACGAACGCATACGCCTATCTCATTGAAATGACCAGCTCTGCTACATGCCCTTACTGCAGCTGCGAAGAAACCATCGCGCACCTTCTATGTAAGTGCACCCAATTCAACGCACCAAGACAAGAACTGACTGCAGCTCTGGATAGACGGGATGAACGGTCTTTGTCGGAACAAAGAATTCTGGGTCATTGGCCGAGCCCACCCTGAGCCCAGAAGGCTTTGAAATCTTTACTGCGCCTTTTGCGGACAACTGTCCTCAGAGACAGACTTTAGAGTCTTATACTCTTTGGTGTTGCCTTTCCTCTGTGGCTATTTTTCTTTGTAATTTCTCTCTCTCTTCGCAAAATTTTGTTTTATCATCTCTTATTCCCCCACCCCTTTCCCCAGCACAGGGAAGCCAGCCGGTCTAGGAACTGGCTAACCTCCTTGTCCTTCCGCGTAAACTTTCATCCTCCTCTTTTCTCCTCCTGCGCCCGAACATTGCGAAAAAGTGGCTGCATAACACCCTACGTGGCATCGCGTGTCATCCATCAACGGACACAGTGCGTGCAGCCGCCGCGCCGAGTTGGCCCGCGGAGAGCAGAGTACGAGCGACGACAGGCCTGCGCTCATGCAGGTGCGTTGCAATTTGGACATTCTTGTGTAGTCTGTGGAAGGCTGTGATTTGATTCTTTATTGTCTATGTCAAGGAAAGTCTCAGCGTCAGCCAAGGAGGCTACGTTAATTCCTTCAGCCAACCAGCTTCTCTGTTTCTTAATTTTTACATGGGTAGTGTAACTTCTTTATTTATTTATTTTTTCATATCAGATGGTAAACACATTAGCAGAAACATTTCGGCCGTGTTCTTGATGATTGAACATTTGAGAGGTTTAACTGCATGTTCGACGTGAAGCGAACGTGCAGTTAAACAGTGTAACTATTATGGACAGTGTGCCCATTATGAAGATAAAAGAATTAAGAACGACGGTGACTAAATGCATACAAGTTATTTTCAATTTAGTTATTTTGCAAACCACTGGTCAGCACAGAGACAAACGCAATATTGAAGTGACTATCAACTCACCGCTCAGGCAGTCATGGCACAAAAAAAAATGCCATCATAAAACACTGACATAGTAAGACCGGACTGCATTTGTTGGCTTTCTGAAAACGATCGAAAAATTCATTATTTTTGGAGAACAGGTGGGAGCAGCTTTTCTCAAAGAACATAAATTCGATACGGGATATTTAGTTTACCATCAAAGGTACTTGCTATTTGACTGTTCATCTTTTTTTTTGCTCTAGCTTTCACCTTTGTTGTTCTTTTTACTCTGTTTTTGTAGTCACTTGAAGCAATTACCCGTTGAAGTACCTTCCAATAACAGGCTTATTCTTTTTTCCTACTTGATGCATCGTCTCCTTGGTAATCACTTTAACCGGGTACAAACCTCCTTGCGGAACTGTTCCTGAGAAATCCCGACAAACTAACACTACGACTGCAAATAACTTGATCCAGCCTGCAATCAATATGAAGTGTTTGATTAAATTGGATACCTTGAACCTCGACATATCGTACTTTCTCGTCCTCCCAACAAGCAGGCTGGACATTACACGTGTCTTGAATCTCACAACATTACTTGTTTTGTTTTATTAACCTCTGTTTACATGAAAGCGGCTCAACTTTTATATCGGCTTACGGACGCCAATCCTTGGGCGAAGAAAATTCATTCAAAGCTTCCCAATGCAAGATGCTACAGTCAAAATAACAATAATAATAAAAAAAGGTCTGACAGTTCCTCCCAATTACTGCCTCTCGGCGATTGGCTTCTGCAAGCGGCCGCTCCAGGATAGGACGCCATCAAGGAGGTGACGAGATAAGCCTAGTCGACTCATGTGCTGCTTCTCATCGCGTTAACGTTGCTGCTGCTGCTGCTGCTGCTGCTGTGCAGTGTGACTGCAACCCGAACATGACGAAAGCACGTGCTCACAGGAAGCGGACGAAAGCAGAAAAGTTGAAAACCAAAGCAAAAGCCGGATGCTCGCTTGAGTATACCGTAATCTCGATCGTGACTGGGCCTTCTTCATTTTCCTTAAGCCGGCGAGAAGAGACGGTAACAAGAGAGGGTGTGATGAAAGGGTAAGGGAGGGCAAGTGTTCTTGCCGAAGCTTCGATCAGCAAAAGCCCTTCACAAATCGTGCTTCGAGCGTGCGGGGCTCTGACGGAGATCAGGAAACTAGGGAAGGCCTGGCACAGCGGCTACATTGTTCCTTCTGCAGACGCAGCGAGTTAGAAACAATAAAATAAACGAACATCTAGAGAGAAAGCTGCATAGAAAGAAATAAACGAGCGCTGCCCGACAAAAAGAACACACTCAGCTAAGTATAATGAAATGGGTAAGAAGCTAGAACGCATTTTTTTTTCAGCATTTCTGCCTCGCTTCCTGACACTATCTTTTCATTTTCTTTCGCGTGGGTTGAGCACTCGCTGTGAAGACGATCGGCAGCGATTACGCTCGTGAATCAAGTGGACGAAGTAATAAGAATAATTGGGACAGAAAAAAAAGAACAAGAAACAAAGGCAATATATATGGCTTGGAGTCGGTACGTACGAAGCCCGGAAATGAACGTACGTGGCAGGATATGACGTTAGTAGTGCGTCGTCTATTCGTTTGAATCACCCCTTGGCAGCTACCTCATGCACTTCCGGCCTGTCTGGCAATGCAAATTGGTACCCGTTGTTCTGGATTCCTCCGATGTCTGGTTGTTTTACACGCTTATGCGGAAGACGCTGTTGTTTCCGCTGTTCTTTCCTTCTTTTCACGAAAGAGAGTCGTGCCCCATCGAATGTGTTCACGCTCTTTCGTCACTTGTAAAACTATACAGGTCCATGTCAAGTTTTGAAAGGCGTAGCTTGTTTGTCTGAGTCGTGCATTTTCGAAGCATGAAGGTGACGTGAAAAAATGTCAAGACTCACTTTTGATATTTGACTTGTTTATTTATATACGCCCTGTCAAAACGCCATTCCGGTTCTGATCAAATAACTGTCATCGGAAGCGAAATTGCTCGAGCTTCAGTTCACGGGCCCGTGCCGTGAACAACGAGGATTCGCCGCGTTAATCCGCCTCGTTGTACGCGGCTGCGTGGCCTCGAAAACGGACGGACAGAAAGGAGGATGAAGGGGATAAAGTTCGAATAAACTTCGCCACGACTATGTTGGGTGACGTTCTAAGACAATAGCTTGAAAGCGTCGAGCAGGGACCAATGACTTCCGCTGTCGCCTCTCCCGTCGCTGACGTCACCAGAAGCAGAGCTGTGAGCCTTTTCCAACGACTTGCGCAAGTGTCGAGGACAAACAATTGTCAAGCGAACTTATTTTTTTTGCAAAACACGTTCGTTTTGTAGCGAAGCAAGACATCGTTGCGGAGAAGTGATTAAAGTTCTGTGATATTACTACGCCCCTCGGTTCTCCTTTGAAAGTCTCACCAAAGCTTCAGCTTGTGCTATTGGTACGGCACACTAATGCAGTTTCGCTTCGTTCTAACCCGTTGCGCTGCCAAGTATTCCACGATGAATAAATGCCTCCTGTCTTTTTACTTCTAACGCTTCGTGTCTTTTGATCAGTGCAAGTACACTAGAATTTGAAACGCTATCGAGAATTAGCAAAACAAGTTAAATCACCACCGTGCCAGTCAAGTGCGACCAGCGCTGTGCTCATTTTGTAAACTTAAGCGATGAAATGTGAGAGCTGAGCGTCAGTTGCGAAAAAATTTCAAGTCTTGCACGAGTTCTGTGGTACGGGATAGAAAAAAAAAAAAGCTCTGCTGAGCAGCAGAGAGATCTTATAAAGCTGGGATGTTCTCGGTCAACAGCGCTACCCGAATATACAAGCAAAAGAAGTGAGCCCTTTTCCGTCAAGATAAACGTTCCGCCTGAAAGAGTTACCTTAAACTTAAAGTAAAAAAAAAAAATATTGGGCAATGGCAAACTATAGTGAAGCATACACCACTGTTAATAAGACGTTGCATTGAAAGCTGATTAACGGGAAGTATACCTGCTGTGTGAAACAATAAAGTGAAACAACAAACCAGTTTAGACATCAGAGCTTTATTGTCATTAATTTCGAGGTCATGAAACAATGAATAGAACAGAAATAAAAGGTCAGTGCTTCATTTCCAAATTCAGCATTGAACCATGGCACGTTTGACAGCTTTAATTTTAAGTTATTTGCTTATTTTGGACACGTTACTATTCAATAAAACTTTTTAAAACTTGCTACGTATGTAAATACTTCTGGTCACTAAGAACACAATGTGCAAATATTTTAACGAATAAACTGCTGCATAAGCCTTGGGATATTTTTTCGAAATCTATGACGTAAGGAGAAGATGATACGGTAACCTCCAGGTGGCGTCACTACTTATATTTGCTTCTTGCTCGTTATTTTGCTTACCAAGCGTCTTCGCCTAGTAAGAGGGATGTTTTTCGGTATCTTGGAACTGTACTTCCATAATACTACAAAAATACTTTTGCCTTTTGGCCTCCCTTTAATGCTTGCCAGTTGTGTGCACTACATGAAGCCCGAGAAAGCCAATGTATTACGATACAACTCCTGACTACCATTTACGAAGTCAATCTGAAGCGAGGCGGCGGAAATTTCTCGGAAAAAGTAGAGAAAGGCTGCAACATTACGGCGAATGCCCATTAGCATCGTTACTCACAACGCCGTTCGTAGTCGGAAAAGAACTGGCGAACTACATGAATCCTAGTGTATGTCCCGCGTCCTGCAGTAGTTACCCCCGTAAGTTTCGGCGAACTCTGGAACGACATTTCATCGGACACGTATAACGAAGTCTCCACTGGTCTGGCGACTGGAAGCGGGTCTCGGCCCCGGCTGCGCATCCCTTCCCGTTCCCAAGTAGTTGATTTAAGACTCTCTCGGGCGTTCTCGCAGCGCGCACGTATTCGAACCACGCACGAAAGCATTACGAGACCCGGCGCGTCCGCAATTGGGGAGGAAACGGAAGCGCGCTGCGCCAGGACCGAGAGAAGCGTGGTGGAACCCCAGGTCGGGACTTGACGACGACGCCGGGAAACTTCATTTATGTTTGTTCTTCTTTAATGTAATCGGTCCGCTACGCTGTGCTATAGCGGTCCTGTATGTCTGCGTGAGCGGCGCAATAGCTGCGAGCTTACTAGTGTGCACGTGCGTGGCCATTCGCCTCACTTGCTGTCATTCAAAATTGAAAAAAAAAACTCGTGCGCACCCCGGGGCGAAGGGTGAGCGGCACCACTGGTGAGGCGCTCGCTTCAACGAAGAAGGCACGGGGAGACGTGGTTAGGCGTTTCTGTGAGGAACCGGGCTAATGAGCGCCGGAATTCCGGCCCGCACGGGTGATTGATAACGCTGCGCCGGTGGCTGCGGAGCTAGGCCTATCCCGACCGGTGCTGGAGTCGCGATGGGTTCGTTCGCCGCGCCCCAAGGGTAAAAGAGGCGAAGGGAGGCGGCCACCGGCGAGGAGATGTGCTGCAGAATGGAGCGAGCGTGACCCGGTTTTCTCGTTGTGCCCTCCGTCCCAGCTTGTTATCGCATTCCCATGTCTTATGTACGTACTGTTGTAGATGGCTGCGGTCCAGTAGACGTACAGTACAGTGTCGACGTTTCGGTAACGCTTCTTATCCTTCCGGTCAAGGCACTTCCGCTCGTGAGAAGCTTGCTTCGTTTAAGCATACGCTAATTCGTTTTCAACGTACTTCTCCCCTACTTCTTCCTTTATTTTAAGGTGTCGTTGACTCGTTGTATGCTCCCACAGAAGGGGGTGACAACGATTCAAAATAGGATTGCTTATCGAAACATGAACTTGCTTATCCGAAGCACATCGCGGGGCTTCTCTTCTTTTGGTTCTCAGTGCGTTTCCATAAGCCAATCTCCAAATAACATCTCTTCTCTTCTCTCAACGTAGTTAAGGACATTTAGACGGTCTGGCTACACACACGAACCTATCGAACTGTAACCGACGAAGTTGAACGAAAGTCCTACGGTACTATAAACGAGATATGCGCTTTTGTTGTGAAAGCAGTTATACGGACGAGTCGCATTGGCGCCGCTGATGTCACTCTTATTGGACATTCCCACTACTCGGCGCATGTGCAGATCATTCGTGGTTGTTTATAGGTCTTCCCTTACGCAGACGAGTATTTCCAATTAGACGCACTGCATTCGGATGCAACGACGACGAGCCGAAATGGATGCATTGTCAACGCCAAACTCATTCAACTCATTGATGAAGCCAACGGCAGTGTTTTAAAACTTCATCAGCACGACCGCTCCATTGAAAAAAGGCTTTTTTTTCGATTGAGTGGCCGTATTATATGCATGTAACATCCCCATTTAGTACCGCAAGCAAAGTTGCATTAGTACAGCGGAGCAAAACAAATCTAACCTCGCACCTATCGCACAGTGCAGTTATTTTCAATATTTAACTGCTCACTGGCCAGCACCAATTGCCTGGCGTAGATTTTATCTGATGCAATATCATGACACGGAGGCCGAATGTATATTCCTGATGACATCAGCGTTTCGAGTGTCAGCTGCCAAGACGCTGTGCACCTAGTTCGCAGTAGGAATCATGTTTCATGCAGCGCCATACCCACGTGTTGCAAGGTGCCATATTTTTGAGAACGCAGTTAGGGAAACTTAGGCGTTGAACTAGAATACTGAAATAACGCTCGGGGCACAACTGACTTAAGAACCCCCTCCCCAACAAACAGGACTTCTTGCGCTTCGAAAGAACATCGGTGCCTGGTCACGTTGCCTCTGCACTGATCAAAAAGGTTGTATTGATAAAGATTCTTAGTTCTGCTGTAGTGGAGCTGAGGGAGAAAGAGAGAGGAACCGAAATATTTCGACAGTCAATTCAGTGGCTGATGCCTTGTTCAAATACGAAGTGGTAGAGCTCCTTGCTCCAGGAACTCGCTTGCTGCTTCCACCACCGTCTATGGCCTGGCGCCGAGATACTGGCTTTCTAGTCCAACAGGGTAACTTGGGCTTCCGATATTTCGACCAAATGGTCTTGGTTTGCGCAAATATAAAAATAACGAGCTAAGGTGAGCTGTTACACAATGACTGACGCACGAACACGGAAGTGAATGTTTATTTGTGCCCTCAAAGCTCGAACAGCGAAGGATGGCAATTATCTACCCGTGAAAGTCATGCACCACTTCAGCCACACAATCTTTGGTGACAATCATATACCGACTAAGTATGTTCACCCCTCATAGAACGAGTAAGTGAATAGCTGCAGCCAACAATTTATTTCACATGCTTTTAGTATTTTATTGCCGTGTTTCTCGAGACTATCAAATAAATATTGCCACTTCTGATCGATTGAATGACGAATGCTTCATCAGCGTTTGTTTTCATGCACACCGTTACCTTTCCTGCGCCTTCTCATGTTTCACATCTATTTCTTCTTTATCCCCAGACTAGGGCAGCCAACCAGGCTCAGTCTGTGTAACACTCCTGCCTTATCTTTACTTATAGTAACTCTCATCTTATACAAGAAGAAGAAGAACAAGAAGAATGACAACACATTAAACATGCAAAGGGGAAACCATGATTTCACTTTGGGAAAAAGCTCGCTGAAAATAGCGACATACTTTCGCTCCAGTGCATGCAGGGTGAACCTCCTCCAGGCGACACCCTGCGGAACCTGCGAATCTCATCAGGATTTCAAATTGCCGCCACGTTCGACAGTGGCGCTGCAGTCGGTGGTGGTCGAAGAATAGTCGCTGGGGCGGAAACAAGGGTCGCCCCGGCTGATCCCGGTAATTAGATTGGCCACCCCACCACCGTCCACGCCTGGAATTCGCACCAGTGGGGGAGGGGGGATATATAAGTGTAAATACGGGCAACTCTCCCATTCCACTTCCCTATTTATATGCTCCGGGAAAGGCAAAAGCAGTTTCGGGTTAGGAAGATGCCAGGAAAGCAAGAGAAGTGGCTAGCGAAGGACGCAAATACAAAAATAAAAGACTGAACGGGCAGCAAGAGTGTGAATTTTTGGAAGGGGAAGCTTTGCTTCCCTCCCAAGTACCGAATTGCCACAGGCTATTTTATTTCGGGTCAACTTTCTCTCTCCCTAAAACAAAAATCAAAAATCAAAATGGTCCCTCATGCATTCATTTAAAACAACTCGAAGAAAAAAAAAACACCTTCATCTTCTGTTTTTATTTTTTTAGATGTATTTATTGTCTCCGGTTCCCTCCCGAAAACATTCTGGACGTAACGCAGTTTTGCACCTCCACCAGGATAGGAGGGATAATACAAGGTTTCTGCTCCTCACCTGATTTTTCAGCGTGATCGGCACATCATTGACTCAAGCGACAATATCACGTATGTGACGCAGCGATGAAGTTACAAATTATGGTCACTCATGACGTCATGTGTGGTGATTATTTTTTCAATCATTCTTTTTGACGCCGGCATAACCGATGCCATAGGTAAGCTTTCGCGTTTGATTAGACATATAAGGCATGCGCCTTAATATTGTGACAACGTATGACTGAACATTCTATCTTCCTACGCACCCGTGTTACAGCCATGGATATTTATTCTGGTCCACAAGCAGCTGCAAACAGTCTTGCAGGTTTGCAAATGCAACGGATGGAACTCCCGTCTCTCGACACCTAAAAGAGAGGCGGTCCCGAGCGGCTGGGTCAGCGTCTCGCTCATACATTGTTATACTTAGAAAATGTACACAAATACGGGGTACGTAAAAAAAGAAAAACCTGATGTTTACGATCATTGGGTAATTAATCTTAACAATTATTATTCGGGTTTAACGTCTCAAAACACAGTATAAATAATATAGACGCCGTAGTGAAGGGCTCCGGAAGTTTTCACCACTTGGGGTTCTTTAAGTTGAACCTTTATCATTGCGTACACTAGCCTCAGGCATTTTCGCTTCCATGGAAAACGCTGCCGTGGTGGCAGGAATTCAAGACAGCAGCCTTTAGACCTGTGGTAGAGTGCCGCAACGACTAGACCACCGAGGCGGGTTTCATTCAGTAAGCTCAGTATTTGCATTGTCAGGTTGGTAGTCGATTTGTCTGTATATGCGGCACATATACGAACGACGTTGCCTCAAATATAGTAAAAAAAATGGAACTACGCGGGATGACGACACGTTGCAGTTATAGCTGACTAGGTGACGGGGGCCGGCCCCTCCACGATTCGACATTTAGACATGTGTGCCGGGGACGGGGAGTAGGAGGCATCCTTATCTAGCGGAACAATGAAGTTTCCGTCCGTCCGTCCGTCCGTCCGTCCGTCCGTCCGTCCATCCGTCCATCCGTCCATCCGTCCATCCATCCATCCATCCATCCATCCATCCATCCATCCATCCATCCATCCATCCATCCATCCATCCATCCATCCATCCTTCCGTCCATCCATCCTTCCGTCCATCCATCCTTCCGTCCGTCCGTCTGTCCATCCGTCCGTCCGTCCCTCCATCCGTCTATCCGTCCATCCGTCCATCCATCCATCCATCACTGACTAATGCGAACTACATTCGTAGACATATTCGTCTAATGCCAGCAAATGTTGTCGACGCCTTAGGTGATGTTCTATGTCGATCCATCACGCTTTAGTGTTGTGGGAAGCCATGTCTTGCTTTGACTTTTTTGACTTCGACATGCATCAGTGTCTACTCGATATCTTCAAACCTTCACACCTTACTTCATAAACCTATAATACTTCGACATTAAGTTTTGCTTTGGCCTCTCACTTATATGTTCAGAACACTACGCTACCCTGTCCATTAATTAAACCCTTGTAGTCGATGTCTTGAAATTTTTATCCTCTTGTGAAGCTCTATCTCGTTTGAACCTTTACGTTTAAAAACGCAAGAGCTAGGACTGTCTTTTCCATGCCTTGAAATATTTATCGTCACGTGAAATTTATCTTCCTGCAAAGCCTTTATGGTTAGACAGTCTGAGCCTAATATCCACTAATAACTACTAAGATTACTATAGAAGTGCAAGCAGAAATGAACGCCTGTCTTTTTTATGCATAGTAACACCTATAATGCACGTTCTAGTGAATTGAGCGCGAATACGCTACGACATTTGTTGATATATATGGATTTTTCGCAATGCGATACTGGCACCCTTTAAATATTCCTGCATTTCCAGATCTGATAAAAACTGTCCAATGAGATGAAGCAATCTCATGTTCTGAGAATGACTGCGTTTAAGTGTTACTAAATGTTCTTACCACTCAAAGGTAAAACTCATAAGCCACGACGCCATTTTTTCCTGTTTAACACGCTCAACTCGTGTCGAAATTGAAGCGCACACAGTTATTTGCCGTATTTCTATTCAATAAATTTCGAATTGGCCTGCTCACTTTTTGAGATTTCTAGGGCCTCCGACTCGACATAGCGAACGAGCTTACTCAGCGTACTTATTTTAAAGTAGCCCACAAACCACCTGTCACTCAGCCACCCCGCTCCCGACATGCCGGAGTTGTTTTCCCGCTGCACAATCCGGACAGATGGATGACGTCGTCATTAAGTTTCAAGTTTCAAGTTTTATTATTTACAAAAAACAAGGTACAAACTCTACGACATACAGACGAGGGTCCCAGAGCCAGCGACTTTAGTCAACACCTTAAACACCTTAAACGCCGCCATTACTTAATGCCTCCTTATCACCCATCCACGTCGTCGTTTGCACAGTTTTCGTTTCTCGTTTTTGACGCCGTCTTAACTGCAGAGGTCTTTCGCCGCAGGGCCTCGGAGATTCGAGATAAAGCAGTCGACGCGGAGAAAGGAAGAAAGAAGAACTCTCATGCAAGTAAGGGAATCCCGCGGAAATCTCACGATCCGTGTAAAGGGGGCATTACGAAGCGTAGGCCCTGTTCGCTTTGACGCAGTGGTAATCCGCGTCAGCGTCACTTTCGCAATGTGTGCCGCCTAGCAGTGCGGGAACAACGGTTAAACACGGAAGTGGTCAGCTTACGCGTGTGCTTTGCACGCTGGTGAAGAAGCGACATAAAAAACAAAATTGAGACCCAAGAAAGATGACAAAGAAGATAAAAACAAGGTTTATTTTCCCCCTTAATTTTTTTTCTTACTTATTTCATCCATGCTTCCGAACAAAGGCAAAAAAGGGAGCGGCTAGAAGCTGCGAGTTCGAGCTGGTCCCAATTAACGGGGTTAATTTTAGCAGTGCCGTCAGGAACGGTCTCACGCATGCTGTTTCTGGCGGTGCGTTCGTTCTTCATGATCGACACGCCAGGCTATTCTCGTAAAGTGCCGTTCACCTCGTCTTAGGTTTTCCTTTTATTTTACGTTATTATTACTAGCTTTCCGCTGAGTTCTCCCTTCCTCCGCGTTTGTTTCTGTTTTTACCTTTCTGCGTTTGTTTTTGCGTCACAGTTTAAACATCGCCGGTGGGTTACTCCGGGTTAAGACACAGGCCAACAGCGTCACTCAACTGAGACTGCCCGCTAACGCCGTCGTGGACCAATGAAAAACGAGGAAGATATGAAAGCGGGGAAGGGGCGGGATGGTGATCACCGTGCTCAGGAAGATGACGTTCGTGATACGCCAATCGAAGTTCGTTTTCTTGTTTCCGGGACCCTCACGGTTGGATTGAGTTTAATTACACTTTTAATCGAAGGGTGCCCCGTGCGGCTTAAGAAGGTTTTCACGCCTCAGAGGCTCGACCTTAATTTGATTTTTTCTTTGTCTTGTTTTGACATGTGTTCTGTACGTCTCTCCTAAAGTGTAGCACTTTTTTTTCTTTTGTCTCTATCTTCGTAACACGTGGCGGGCTAAGTATAGAGCAAAAGGTAATAAGGTAGCGGAAGAAGAAAAAAAAATGAATGATTGATTAGTCGGATTTGACATCAAAATTTCTGGGGCTTGAAAAACAAACAAACGCATGCTTGAATATTGCACAGAAAGGACAAATGCATACTAAAGGTGAAGTAGAAACAAGAAAAAAGAGGACAAAAATCTTGGGAATGAAATAAACATTTAAAACAATTGAGCCTCTTCATTTAGAGTTACCAATATTTCTGCATCTTTCGGTGGTCTAGTGGCTAAGGTACTCGGCTGCTGAACCGCAAGTCTCGGGTTAGAATCCCGGCTGCGGCGGCTGCATTTGTGATGGAGGCGGGAATGCTGTAGGCCCGAGTGTTCAGATTTGGGTGTACGTTAAAGAACCCCAGGTGGCCGAAATTTCTGGAGCCATCCATTACGGCGTCTCTCATAATCATAAGGTAGTTTTGGGACGTTAAACCCTACATATCAATCATTTCAGCATCTTTTTTGATTAGAAGGTTCAAGGATATGAGTACGTACTTTTTGTTATTACCCCATCCATGTAGCCATAGGAGGTCTCCCTGTCAGATGGTAGAAAGATGAAAAAAAAAACAACATTTCAAATAATAATGTTACCAGGGAAGGACTGGGGAAGAAAACGAATGAAATCCAAGGAAATGATAGGAAGGACTACCTGGATGGCGAGAAAGAAAAAAAGAAAAGGAAAGAAAAATGAGCTCCTAATAAAGAGCACGACACCGAAGCAGTACTCTTTTGGCGGGCACTTTCAAAAGATCATAGTGAACTCTCAGTGCACCGTTCTCAAGAAAAAAAGACGACTGAAGTGTGCGGCTACACTGCTGACTCTTACAGTATGGCAGCAATTCCGAACAGAAAGGGTTTCTGGGCTTATGAGAAAATCGTGGAAGTTCGCTGTAAAAGGGACAGCCGTAAAAGGGTGCGTAAGAAAGAATACAGAGTTCATGGTCAGCAAGTTTTAGTTAAGATTGCTCTGAAGCGAAGCCAGGTAGATGGACACGTGGTTGTACCCGCTTAGGTAGCTTACTGGCAATAGCATAGCTCTGTGGAGCTTGGGGTCGTGGGTTCGGGTGCATTGCGTTTAGACGTTATGGTTCAAAACAGACATTCTTCGCATTTTAGGGTGCATCTTGAATAGGTACAAAGAGAGTCTTAATGCCAATAGGTAGCAGCGGGTGGCAGCGATCACCCGCCAATGACTGTTCTCCTACATGGTTTAGTCGTCAACGCGTAATTTGAAGATTTAGAGGGGCACATAATGAGCACAGGCTTGCTGCTTTACTATGCGGTATTTTGGGTCTCCTTCGAAGAGTTGATGATTGATTGATATGCGAGGTTTAACGCCACAGAACCACCATATGATTATGAAAGATGCCGCAGTGGAGGGCTCCGCAAATTTCGACCCACCTGGGGTTCTTTAACGTGCCCTTTCAAATAGTCACGACCACGGTTAAACAGAGTGGAACTTATTAACTTCATTGACAGAGTATCACCTTACAGGTTCAGTGTATTTAGCGCATTGTTGGTGCAACTTAAAATTTGGAAGATTAGCAGCTTTAGTTGTAATGGTTATTTACACATTGCATCACAAGCACAGTTTCGCACGATGCTATATACCAGAAATCACTGCCGTAAATGGGCCAGTTCATGACGTCATCACTTTGTGTTTCATGCAGACTTGTGTTCTCCTGGTTTTCTAGCTGTCATCAGTCTGTCTCTCAGCAGAGACACGTCTGGCTTCCTGTAACGGTTCCTGCTTGCAGAGCTGCTAGACGTTATGGTACCTCGAGTGGCGTCTATGATAACGACGTCAAATAAAAAAAGAATGTTACGAGCGTCGGGTTTAGGTTTCTGTATTTTCTATCATCACCGGAACAAACTCCCAGAGAGCAAAATAAGCTAGAAATAAAGGAACGCGCCGAAAGTTAGCCGTAGCGTCTCAGATCGATTTTGAAGATGTAAAAAAGAAGTCATGCGAAAATTGCACTAAGTATCGCAAGGCTTGAAACACCGAAAATTAACGATTATATAGGCTAACATGGTGGCGTTTAGGTTATTTCTGGGCCTTACCTAAGCAGTGAAGGTTGTTTCTGGGTTACGTCTACGTCGTTACAAGGCTTGATGTCAGGTGATGCTAGATTGTTTCAACGTTGATTCTGAGCTCACAGAGATTCGATTCAAACCACATGCAGTTCCAGACATGACACGCATGTCTAAACTTTCGATAGAGAAACTCACACTGAAACCAGGCGATAACACTTCTCATAGATTAACGGGCACGTCGTTGCCATCGTAACACTTCAATCGCTTCTGAGTCTCCTCGCAGCCAACACTGCCTTTCCTGTTAGCCAGTATTCTTTTCTTTTATGTGCTCGGGGTTTACGGCTCACAGCCGTGGCTACGCAGACATTTCTCGCTGATCAAACTGTTGCCTCCTTCACATTTAGTGGACCAGTATTTGGTTGCACCCAATGTCTGGCACGTACACATGTATGATGATGATTGCTTTTTGGTTCGTTGCACAAGGAACGTTTCGCTGAACAGCTTCATTATTTAAATAAAAGAACCTGATGCGAGTTAGCTGCAACAATGAGAACGATTACGAGGAAGAAAAGAAATGTCACAGAACTGAAAATGGAAATCTTGCAAGCCGTCTATAAATTGGGCATGATTTAGGTCGAGACGAGATGCAACAATTCAGAACTCAAGCTTAGAGAGGCTTGGCATTTAACACCCATACGAGTGATAAAGCACTGGTAACCGTCATTTGCACTTTTGTCAATATTTACTTAGTGCCCCTGGAGGGCCGGTGTCATCGTCTTTTTGGTGGCTAATCAGGACATCGCACCACCTTCGGACTTGCACGAATATGCTCATAGAATTCCATTAACTTTACTGTAGCTCACTTACAGCGTTGTTTTTCGACCGTAATACTGGGAACCTACTGGTGCACTTGAATGTTGCAGCTGTACTATGCTTTCCCATCACTGTGTGGCACGTTTCCAAATACACGATTCTCTACAAATGCCGGACAAAGTTAGGAATCTTCTCTTTAGCGATACCCTCAAATAAGGACGTTCATCTTCTCTCTTCCTCTCACGCCTAGAGAGACGACACAATGTGCAGCGAATGAAAAAGGCTTCATCACTTTTTTTCAGTCAAGCAATCTAAATAGATGGAGGGCTGACGAGTCATAGCTAGGTTGGTTTTTTTGCCCGTTCAGTATCACAAAAACAGCCCTTCTCGAACAGTTTGTGTGTTGGCTGGAAACAGGTCAGCTGTTCCACCGGGGGTAACAATAAATTCCGAAACAATTAATAAATAATTATGAAGCAAGAAAGAAGACATGTGTTGGCAGGCCTCTTCTGCGCAGCTCTCTGACCAAACACGACGGAAATGAAAAGCCCTCCTGACTTTGTTCTCTGTTCGTTTTCCGCGAACAAATAAAGGATGTGTGCTCAACACTGGGAGTGGCGCTGCCCGTTTGACCAGAGTTGTGTTGGCTGACGTTAATACAAGCCATATTGTTTGAAGCTCAGAGTGCCACGCGCTCGCGCAGACGAGCGAGAAAGCTTGCGTGTGGCCAAACGATGCCGGGCAGATGCGGCGTCGTCAGGGAGCGAGGCAAAACAGACACAAACCTCGACGATGGCTCAGCACATCACGTGCCTCAGGGCTCTCGGTAGTGCGTCGGCCTAAAACCGGAAGCACCACCGCCACGTGCCACCAGCGAAACCCAATTATGCAAATGCGGGTACCATCAAGCGAACCGCCCCTGCACGTTGTGGCGCCAGCTATTTCTTACGCACCGAAGACAGCGCGCTATGCAGTTGTAGGATAGGGAGCATTACTTCCGCACCACCTAGGTAGTTCCTCGAACAACTCGTGTTGGGGAGGTGTGCGCGTGTGTGTGCGTGCGTGTGCGTGTGCGTACCTCCGGGTGTGTTTGCGCATGCGTGCGTCTGTGCGTGTGTTTGTGTGCGTGTGTGTGTTTACGTATAGGGTGGTGGTCGACTTCACACCTCTCATTGCCCTGGTGCCACTTAGAAGACGAGGTTGAGTTGCCTGTAGCCACAGCGACCGACGCGCGGTGGTGGGCCCGAGTCGTCGAGGATGCAAGCACCATTCCAGGAGGTGCCTCGAGTGCTGGCGTGGTGCAGGGAGCGAGGCAATGTCTCGGCATCCCCCATCGCCAGTGACGTGATTCATGGCGTTTCTTGTCACCCTTCCCGAGAGAACGTCGAGACCATTCTACTGGCTTCAACTCTCTCTCCCCTACCCGAAACGTGGCTTCACTCTCGCCTAATTGAACCGTGGCTCCTGCCACATATCCCATATAATACATTATCCCGTGTCCCCCACAGCCTCATCTACCCTCACTCCCGTTCCTTCAGACTCTTTCCGTGCCGCTTATAACAGCCTACCCCGGTCTCTCCCCATCTTATTCTCCCCACCATTGTTTTGGCGTCCCGCTGTTGCTGCCTGAGCTCCGGCATCCGTGCCATCGCGAGGCATGCATGAAGGCGCCACGTGCCGGCCCTGCATTAGGACTCATCAGTCGCGACTGCTGAGAAGACGGCGCGCATGCGAGCCACCGGGTGGTCTTATTAGGACGTCAACGAGCATAGGGCGTAGAGATGCCAGTGACGTCACGGCATCAGGAAGCACCGAATAGCGGCTTCTGACTACTTGATGAAATGTGTCTGATTCGTTTCCATTTTTTTTAGTTAACTAAATGCATTTGTTGCATTCCTCCTTTTGTTTTTGAAGGTGTTTGTTTTGTTCGTGTTTTGTAGCTTCGGTAAAGAAGTAATGATATGGTGGATTTAAAGTGACACCTGGGGATGTTTTAGTGAGTATCATTATTGTGTGCTAGCATCTGACAAGAAATGTCGGCTCGGTGATGTATGGCACTGCCTGGTTCTTGGCTCTCAAACCGAACATGTTAGCCATTACAATTCCAGTATTAGACGTATATTAACCCGCGACATTTTGTACTACAATGGAAAGTCCTAGTAACGAAATTGTTATGCAGAAAAAGAACAAAAAATACAATAGAATAAGAAGAAAGTGTTAACTTAAGGACATCATTGAAACACTCAATTGTGCACAAGATAAACTGTTGTGACAATGTATATAAGGAAGGTTGGCGCACAGACTGTAGTTCCGGCTTAAAAAAAACAATAAATCACCTCCCAATATCGACTTAGTATAAGGACTTATCCTCTGTCTCGGCCAAAGTTAGATAGATCTCAGTCAGTCACACTTGAAATGCTCCGGGCAGACCCATTTCCTTCACGGGGATTTCTCAGTCGCATCTCAGCAGAGATTGATTCAAGTTGTCCGTACTGAAATGAAACCTATTGTTCCTTTGCGCACATGCTTTGGCGATGCCCCGCGTTACCTAATGGCCCTCTATCCAGCGAAGCCGACTGGGAAGAGGCCCTCCGGAGCTCATCGCTCAATACTCAACTCCAGGATATCCAGACGACCCAGGAAACGGGGGAACTTCATGGTGTCTCAGCCCCGACTTGGACGCGGCAAGTGGTTTCCGCGGGTCTTCGAGAATTGTTCATGCGAGAGCTCCTCAGGATCTCATACAATCCATCCGTCCGTCCGTCCGTCCGTCCGTCCGTCCGTCCGTCCGTCCGTCCGTCCGTCCGTCCGTCCGTCCATCCATCCATCCATCCATCCATCCATCCATCCATCCATCCATCCATCCATCCATCCATCCATCCATCCATCTATCTATCTATCTATCTATCTATCTATCTATCTATCTATCTATCTATCTATCTATCTATCTATCTATCTATCTATCTATCTATCTATCTATCTATCTATCTATCTATCTATCTATCTATCTATCTATCTATCTATCTATCTATCTATCTATCTATCTATCTATCTATCTATCTATCTATCTATCTATCTATCTATCTATCTATCTATCTATCTATCTATCTATCTATCTATCTATCTATCTATCTATCTATCTATCTATCTATCTATCTATCTATCTATCTATCTATCTATCTATCTATCTATCTATCTATCTATCTATCTATCTGTCTGTCTGTCTGTCTGTCTGTCTGTCTGTCTGTCTATCTGTCTGTCTGTCTGTCTGTCTGTCTGTCTGTCTGTCTGTCTGTCTGTCTGTCTGTCTGTCTGTCTGTCTGTCTGTCTGTCTGTCTGTCTGTCTGTCTGTCTGTCTGTCTGTCTGCAAGTGCATTCACGACAAATAGTTCAGAATTAGGTGTGATTGGCCAGATGCCTCTATTTTTACTTTGGCATCCCTCAAACGCAACGAGTGAGCTCAATTGAATTTCCCGGTGCGAAGTTTTGCAAGGTTGAAGATAATAACGAAAAATATCTGAAAAAAAAATAGCACTAACGTAATTGTGAAGGTGTCCTGACAATACCGAGGTTCAGTGATTTTTGGTTCGGCGAGCTGCAGTGACTGGGGGGGGGGGGGGGGGAGGGCGAAATACAGAGCACACAAGAAAAACGAGGATACGGGACGACATGCTGGCAAGGCTGCTGATTGTATTCAAACTATTCCTCGTCCACTTTTTGAGCATCGTTCAGGCGACAAGCATGCTTCTGCGTCATTATAGCTGTGTTCTGGATAAAACGAAACACATTTCAGAACACTCACTCGATTATGATCATAATACGTTTAGTGTAACGACGCTCATAATATGACTTAGATTCTTTGTACTGCTTCATTACTATCATGCCTCGCCTATATCATGTGCGCAGCGCATTGATAGACTGATATGTGGGGTTCAACGACCCAAAACCACCATATTATTATGAAAGACGCCGTAGTGAAGCGCCACGGAAATTTCGACTACCTGGGGTTCTTTAACGTGCACCAAAATCTCAGTACACGGGCACACAACATTTCCGCCTCCATCGGAAATGCAGCCGCCACAGCCGGGATTTGATCCCGCGACCTGCAGGTCAGCAGCCGAGTGCCTTAGCCCCTAGACCGCCGCGGCGGGGCGTGTGAGCTGCGCATACATTGCACGAACTGCAGTACGTGCTGCATTACTTAGCCCTCCAGTTACGTCCTTGCGTTAGGCACAAACGGCACTAATGTATTGCGATCTCTTATGATAGATGAGTTGGCTTCTCCTTCTAAACAGAAAGATAGCAACAAAGCTAGCTTTACAATGTCACACCAACGAGTGTAAACGCATGTATTTCCGTTCCTGGGGCCCCACTGTATGAACGAAATAGAAAGGTAATTTGATGTTATATAAGCCTCACCTGAGTAAGAACACTTCAGAACTATCCCTGCCTTCCCCCATTTCTTCCTAAGGCCTCGTTCTCCTGAACGTTCTCATAAATAATTTATGCCTTTTCTTATCGCCTCGTAAGTTTAGATCAAGAAAAATATGCACCGTTTTTTTTTTCACTGCGCAGGCATCAATGGGTGCAAGTCAGTGCGTGACTTAGTACTCGGACACATTTAAAAGGCGTCCGTGCGATCACACCTGATTCTCGTAAATTTTAGGAGAAGCCTTCGTTTAAGTGCAATGACTACTACGTAGAAAATGCCGATGCAGTCGTACGAACTAGATAGAGCGCGCAATCGGGACAAAATCGCACTACACGAGCTGCACAAGTCTCCCGTCTACGTCAAATGTTAACATGACGTGTTAGCTCCGTACATAATTATGTGACAAGTTGCATGCGTTTGGTGATGTGGCTAACCGGAAGCTAACACGCATGTACGAGACACACACACACACACACACACACACACACTATATATATATATATATATATATATATATATATATATATATATATATATATATATATATATATATATATATATATATATATGAGAAGGCGTGTCCCATTTTGTCCCATTTCTTTCAAACAACAATACTAACACTGCCACACGACAGACGCGATGACCAAGGTGCAGGTATGCTTAGTGCCGTTGTTGGCTCTGCTGGTGGTGGTGTTGCCACAGGTGGGGTTAGCCTGGTACACCTGGCCGGCAAATACGGCACTTAAGCTATCTTGCCCATACATTCAGTATTTTTCGCCATACATCACTTAACCCGGTTTCTCGCACAAAAGGTAAAAAAGCAGCATGCACCTCCTTGCAAGTCATCAGTGCACGTTTCCGAAGCACAATTTCTGCAACGCTTCCGTGGGAAACCCTCCTTTTTTCATATACAGTGTATTAGGCTCTCAATTTCCGAGAAAAAGCGTTTGCGTGACCAGGTGTAGTAGTGGATATCCGCAGCTTCATTGCACTCAGTAAGCAATCATGATGAAGCGTCCTTTACATTGAACAATTGATTGATTGATTGATTTGTGGGGTTTAACGTCCAAAAACCACTATATGATTATGAGAGACGCCGTAGTGGAGGGCTCCGGAAATTTCGACCACCTGGGGTTCTTTAACGTGCGCCCAAATCTGAGCACACGGGCCTACAACGTTTCCGCCTCCATCGGAAATGCAGCCGCCGCATTACATTGAACAATCATACAGGTGTCGTAAGCATCGCAGCTATACCTTCCAACAGTGTGCAACTAGTGCCATCGCAAGCGTGTGCATGCCTTGTTCCTGCAGCAAGTGAGCCAAGCATGCCTTTGAGAAGTTTCTTGAAGTGGACATGCAACACTTTTCCAAGTAGCCATGGAATGAATTGACAAAAAAGCCTTTTGTTTCACTAATTCACTTCTGAAAAAGTTTTTAGAATTCGTCTATTATGAGCGCAGCTACAAAGATTTGTCGCAAACTGCATTCGCATTGTCTCTTCTCTCGTCCAGGCGAAAGTACTGAAAGCTAAGTAAAAATTTATGGCACAGACAAAGTAATTACGTCATGCATGCCTCCTGACCTTGAGCATTCTTTTTCTTCGATAACGAAGCTTTTTCAAAGTGATCGCGCGAGTGCGCGCGCACACGTAGACAAGTGACGGACTTTTTCGGTGATCTCCATGACGACCGATTGCACCTTGTTCAAATCAGCCAATGGCTAATTGAAGGGCTGTGACGAGGTACTTTTGAGCTTCTGGCGTCATTTCTGGGGAGAGAAGAAAACAATTTTTAGCTTACTGAGAATTTATTGTGAATTACAGGTCTCCTGGTGCACTATATTTGGATTGCGTGTTCTCGGGAGCATCAGCTACCGATTGGCGGCGTTTTTTACTATGCTAAAAGAGTGTTCTAACGCACCTTTGACAGAACCGTAGTATCCCCCCCCCCCTTTTTTTTTGTTCGTAACTCACACCGCGCTTCGCCATTGGCTCTTGCACAGTCATCCCGATTTACCTCAGTATTAGTTAGCCGGCGAGAAAAATGGTATTCAACACTATGATAGGAATAAAACGACTTTACGGAACTCAATCACTTGTTTTTAGCAAATACTTGTGATTCCTGGTATGTAAAAAGACATAGAGAAGGCAATGTTATACGAAATATTACCCCATATCTAAACTCAAAACTGGAAATGAATGCGCACCGCTAAACCCACCCTTATGCTGCGGCAAATATAGGCTGAATGCAGTAAGCGACCTTTAAGCCTTCAAGAGTGAGCGGTGTGGGGGACGCTTGATTTTGTATAGCTGCCACGGCCACAATAGGCTTGCGTGAGTCACCAAAAACCTACTTCAATGCGGCAACCAAATCTGTAAATCAGTCGCATCGTTGTGAGCTGCTATTACGGGTTTTGGCTGGGAAAGATCACTTCCCACAGCGAAGGTGTGCAGTTTTTTCTGGACTCGTCACCAAAAAAGTAGAAAACAATGAACTCAAGACCTGTAGAGTACTTTCATCAAGTACGAAAAAAGAGACAGTACCCGAACAACGATTCCGAAAATGAACCCACCTTTTGACCACGCAGGTAGCACTGTTCTGTATTTTTTTGTTTTTTTTCTTTGTCGTGGGCGCGCATGGATCTTTACACGAGCTATTCACGTTCCCGTTTCGCCATGCTGCCAGCGCGACATTGGTTGACGCGCCGTATATCACTGATTAAAAAAAAGAAGGAATGAAACAAAACACAAGTGCCCGACCACAAAGCGAGGAATAAGCAAGAAACGATTAACTGGCGATGTAAAAATAGGTGCTGCGTAGAGATACGACAAGGGCGCGAGGTGTTCCAACGTACGTGGTGACCGGAGCCAGGTGGTCGCAAGCGTGGTGCAGACGCCGCAGGCAGCCACCCATGGCGACGCGAAATACACGAAACTTCACTCAGTGGCCACTCCGTTCGAAGCTATCAGTCTCGCAGTTTTGTTTCTTTTTTTTTGTCGGTACAACGTATTTCTCGTTCTTTTGTGCGCTAACGTCATCACGTATAGACAAACCATGAGCTGTACTGGAATAAGCATTTTTTAAGCCTCCGCAGCACTATGTTAGTTGGTTACACTGGTCTATATTTGACACATAAGAAAGCACGAAGTGAGAAATGCGTGATCGCAGGGTAACAATTTTGACAGATTGGAAGAGTAGTTGAAATGCAGAGTTAGACGACAAGCCACCTGGTCGAAAAGAGGCATATGATGAGAAAATGCAAATACATGAAATTCCGACCAAAGAGAATGAGGTCTAATATCAATACGTCCTTTCGGCTTCTGTACGCAAGGTGCACAAGGCATTCGTATGGTTGCTCAAAAGTCTTATTCTTTTCCCGGCTCTTCAGCTCTGTCGGCAATTCTTATATTTTATTTGTCACCATACATTTGTAGTTGGAACGTTTGCATCTATGGACACGCATCTATGGACACGCATCTGTGGACACGCATCTATGGACAAATAGATTTATATTCTGGTATTTACCTACGCCAAAACGAAGATGTGACTACAAGGTACACTGCAGTGAAGGTCTCCAGAATCATTTCGGCCATCTGGGGAGCTTTAACGTGCCCGTAAATCTGTAAACACGGTCATTTCTTTTTATTGCTTAATACTTCAATGGTCTGGCATCGAGTGCGTGCACTCATGTTTAGTGGCACAACGCCACAGCCGCACTACAGGTAACCATGCCGAGAAGAGAGCGATGGTCGTAGCCGAGGAGGTTTTCCCAGTTCGGCAACTTGCTCAAGCAAGCCCACCTCGGATAAGCAAGAATGATCAAGGAGAGTTATCGTTTGATGTATGCAGTTGTACTTAGGCTTGCTTTATATACATATAGTACAGTGCTTATGACTCGAGCTTCTATGGACATTTTTATTTCAAGGAATACTCCGAGTACCGCAACATGCGACCTGCGTAAGTCAATAACGATTGTATTCTCTATGTGGCAAGACATGCAGGCGTCGTATTTTCCTTGCGTTATGCAAATACAGCATATATGAGGTGGCTGATCTGCATTTTTTGAACCAACAGTCTCCCCCATATATATTACTTTGCGAACAGACACACGTTGCTCTCGGCTTTTGAAGACGATTAGACTGACATGTCTGTCAGTTGAATCCAAGACTGAGCGCATGTTGCTGTGACTCAACTTCGGAATCTAATCTCTCCGTATTTGCACCCTCTCACTTATTTAAACACACGATTTCAGACTGCCCCAGACGGTGACACGCAATCTATAGCACCGACGTGTTGCACAAAGCGGCAACGTTCCATTTTTCAGTACGCTAATTTTGAGCAGTTTCAGTGCTTTATCTGGGAGGCTGTCTGTATGAAGCCAATAGTCGCAAGTAGATTGATTGCGTAATCTATGAAGTTTTTCTCCCCCTTTCTCTGTCTGAATTCACTGTGAGAGGCGGCTGTGTGCCGACGCTTTAGAACGTGATCACGACGCTGCGAGTAGCATCCAGCAGATATGAAGAAACTTGCTTGGGCTCAATAGCTCACCTTGCCTCCTGATGTCTGTAATTTGCATTATCTACATACACCAACGCCACAACTACGACGAAGACGACAACAACGACAACGACAACAACCGAAATCGCTACCACCGCCTCCTCCACCACTGCCGCCACTGCCACTACTGCTGTTGCTGGTATACTACTGCTACTACTACTAATACATCTTAAACTTCTACATCTACTATACTACTACTACTAATACTACTACTACTACTACTACTACTACTACTACTGCGCCTGCTGCTACTACTACTATATACTACTAATACTGGTGCTGCTGCTATGACTACTACTACTTGTACAACACTACTGCTGCCGCTACTTACTACTGCTTTAATGCTGTAATGTAATACTATATATATAAAAACAAGTAATAAAAAAGACAAGAAATCGGTTTTTATGCAAACTGCAACTCATCAGTCGTTCCTTGTCGCAAAAAAGTCGCGCATGACCATGTTTGCGTCATTCGAGTTAATTCATTTTGAAAAAAAAAGCGCTGTTGTTGAAACGATAATCAAGACCTTCAGAGAAAACTGTAGCTACTATGATGTGCATGCAGCTGCTAAATTTAAGAATAATAACAAACTTATGCCAAACACTAACTACCATTTATTATTGCGATATATGAGCGATACTTCCTCTTCTAGAATTCGCTTTCATTCACTTCACAAGGTAGCAGCTCGTGCGGCAAACTGAGGCTGGTGAGAGCAACCGCAATTCACTTTAATTTTTTTGCAACTTCAGAGGAGTGTAGCCTCTTCCTAGAGTACAATGAACAAACTGAAAAAAATCAATCTTTTTTGTGTGCAATAACCCAATAGACACTTCACCGAAGGAGCACCGCAGGCACACGTCTCGCATAGGCAAACATGGAAGCGCTTTTAGAGAACGTAAAACTTGCGTTCCACTTCCCTTCGCTTCTGCATTGTCAGCGAGTAAGTGCACCGCTCTGCTCCAACAAGAACTAAGAAAAAAAAATTGTCAGAAAGGCGGCGCCCTTCTCCTGTGAACCTTTCGAGAGAGTGCTTTCTTTCAGTTTGTGTTAGAAGCTGTCTTCATAAACGAGGTTCCACCACCTTTAACTTCGTCTTTTTTTTTCTGTTCAAAGTTACCATGCATCCTGTAGCTTAAAGTGTCCTCTTATAAGTTCAAGTTCTATTTCACGAATTCGGAAGTTCTATTTCGAGATTTTCTGTAAAATAAAAGCCTAGGCTGCAAACGTACAGCTAAGAAAAAAAGAGTTGCAAAAATGTGTTGCAACGCTTTACTTCCGACCACTAATCGCACGAACCAAAAGCTAGTTTGTTTTCACTATATTGCGAATAAAACGGTAAATCATGGCATCTTCTGTACTCTCCACTGCTTGACATGGAGTAATTTAAATTCTTTATCCAAGCTGGGCGGAAGTTGAGCAAAGATGCCTGAAGAGCTGAATATAATTGACTACGGAACGTCGCTGGACTCAACGTTTCAACAATTTTCTTGTCTTCTTGACAATTGTTTTTGGGAGCAACTGCCTCCGAAAAGGCACTACCACTTGTAAAACCCCACGCTCCAGTTACGCACCATGTTCAAGAATATTCGCCAACTTCTTAAGCTCTCTTGTGCATATCTTGATGTCGCTTGTTATATTTTCACTTTCGGCAAAAATTACAAAGGATCCAATGGGCACAATCACTGCACGTATTCAAGGCCTGAAGTATCCGTATCTGTTGTATTATCGTTATCGTTATGTTGTATGATTGGCTCACAACCTATAACTCTGAGCTTCCCGACATTGTTTGCACGTTATATCATTGGTGGCTGTTGCTAATATCACACTTTGACTTCAGTTTGTGATACCGAGCTCAACCACTAAGTGGTTTTCAGTGTCGCCTTTTGTATACAGATGGCTCGCACACAAGTTTACTCTGCTGGGCATCACTCGTTCCAGCAAAAACGCGCGTTACGCTTCTGATTACATCGCCAAACCACGATGGCGTTGAAAATAGCTTCAAGTGCATCCTCCTGCGAAAGCAGCAATAACTTTCAGGCACGTTTCAGCCTCGCACAGGAAAAGGTTATAATTCTAAACAAAACGGTTTCTTCTGAATCGCGCAAACAAGAACGACGACGTGGCTGAAGCGTAAACATCGGCACCGAAGGATTATCGAGGAAGAGTGAGCTAGAAAAAAAAAAAAAGACGGCGAAGAAAGGTATGAAGTCTCGTTCTTTTTTCGACGCAACTGGAGCGAGCGTCACTAATGCGCCGCGTGAGCTTAAAATGGCACGTCGACTGAAGATCACGCTGCCAAAACCTCAGGATTAGGAGCGAGTTGCGGCAGAGCACGTAAACTTTGTTTATTTATTGAAGGAATTAAAAGGACGCGCTCACGCTGAACAGAGAAATCTGTAGGGTGCGTTGGAGATGGGATGGGGACGAAGGAATGGGTAAGCTGAAACGCGACTGAAAGGGGGAGGGGTTGATTTCAAAAGGGAACACGAGAGGGACGGCACGTGAAAATGCTTTTTCGGGGCGGGTCCGTTGTCGGTGCTCTTCAGCCTAGCTGGCTGCCGGTGCTCACAGTGCATGTGCTCTGGCGGGGAAATAAGCGGGCTTGCTGCTGCCACTACGGCTGCCGTGTCTGCATTGTGTGGGCGCTCGGGCAAATAGCGGAAAAAGAGGCAACTGCCTCCCCTCCCCCGCTCTCGAGAAGAATCGGCGATGGATAATATGTGTCCCGTGTGCCAGGAGGGACATGACTCAGCGTTATAAGCCACCCGACAGCTGACTGGTGCGCTTCCCGGCATAACCCTAATCCCCCCAACTCAATCTTTTGTTTTTATCCTTATTGTTGGCAACAATCACGGGCAGTTCGAGGACACGCATACACGGGAGCACACGTTACGCTATTTCTCTACGCACTCTCCAACTGTCAATGTTCGGCTGTCGATGTACTGCGCGCCGTACGAATAACAGGACTTAGAAGACCTGAGGTGCGGACACGCCCTCAATAAGCCAAGACACCGCAGGTCGGCAATGGCGGGAAGCTCCCTAGTTCTCCTAATACTTGAATGCGCAAAATCAATCAGGACTGGAAGGAACACAGAAAAAGAGGACCTTCCTGTCCTCGTTGACTTTGTGCTTCCAAGTATTAGGATTATCAACCGACTAGTCCGGCAACCCATACTTCTAAGCTATATCCCTAGTTCTCGTTGCGTATTCATGACGGTCTTCCTTCTGTGAGTAGAGACACTGTTGCGTAGCGTGAGACAGAGGTCGTGTCTCGGTACTGTGCAACCAGGCTGCCTGAAAAGTCCAGTTGCGGATTTTCACTATCGGTCACTTACCTAGCTAATTAAAGAACGAAGTATTCGTAGGCGTCATACAAACGGTTTTTAAAACATTATAAGTCTGGTAGTCAACGGATGATTTGTTGGAATTGAAAAAAAAAATAATAACTGCACAATCGTGCATATTGACGTCGATGATGAAATAAAAGAAGGGAAAAAAAGCACCAGGAAAAGAGGTTGAATACATCAGCAAATAATTATGTACTTTGGTGGTGCTGGCCATTGTTAACACGCAACCTTGAATAGCAAGTGCACCCTTCACTTGCGGAAGATATCTCTGACCTCGCTTATTGAAACCCGACTTCGCTATATATATTTTTTTGCAAATGCGAAATTCCTGAGAAGTTGAGAATTATTAACATTTCACGAGTTCGTCACCTGACTGATGCCTTCATTTGTTCGGTTGTATAAAAAAAAAAGACCGCAGAACTTAACACACAAGAACTACATCTAAGTGCAGAGTTTTCTAGTTTATAAACTTGCTGTTCCTTCTAACCAAGCCGAATATTTCTGTATTAGACATTGTGGTCGCACTCGTCATGTAATCTTCACGTAGTTATAGGATCCTAAAAGACATGGGGTTCCCGAAAATTTCCGCTCATCTCGTGCTCATTTCTGGAAGTAAAGAATATTTTCATGAACACTAGGTTTTAAATTAACGCACGGCGAATGCTAGTTATTAAAATTTGCTGAAGCAAACATGAACGTGAAAATCACATTGGTGGTGTGGTTACAAAACATACTACGCCTGGCCTCCTTGTTTTATATTAACCACAACCAGTATGCATATTCGCACTGGCTGCACGTGGTGGTCACTCGTGCTAAACACAAATTACAACCCACCATAACCAGCCGAGTTTCTTGATCGAGACTAAAACACACCCTATGTCCCCCAACCAACACATACCGCATAACATAACCGCCGCTCCTTCTTAGTAATCGTTTACGAAAAAGATAATTTGGCCTAAACTCTGCCTCATCGTTCAAACGCCTACTCCAACACTATTAGTATATATATGTTTTTCGACCTGCAGTGCCCCAGTATAGCTCATCGCAATTTTGCCTGTTTCTTTCTTTCGTGCGATATACCGTGCATCTTGAGTTTCACAGAGCTTCCGTGGAAACAGGGCCATGGTGTAATTATGCCCTCACTGTAAAAGCGAGCACACCACTGCTCCGGCCGAGATATAAATCATTCTCCCGCGGAGGACAACAAAGCCACAGTGCGCTATCTTTGTGCGCGAAGCCTATGCAGATTTTCTATGGGCACAAACACAGGGCGGAAAACTTGGAGCATAAGTAAAGAAACAGAACAAAGCAATGGGCAAAGAGATGAAGGGATAGTTCTTATGTTGGAAGGGAGGTGGTGAGGATGACGTAGCAGGGGAGGGTGGGGAGTGAGTTGGAGGGGATATGCGTAACCCGTGTTTTCAGACGATTCTCTCACCGCTGTGACGAATCATCGCTGGGGAGCACTCAAAAGAGGCGCGCTTGCAATGTGAAGCAGTCGCAGGGAGGGAGTAAAGAGAGGAGGGAGTGTTTTTTGGGCGCACGGTTCTCAAACAGATGAGGACAGTTTGTTTGGATGGGCTTTGAAGACCCCCGGTAGACGAGTCGGCATAACAGAGCACCATTGATGTACGCACGCAATCACGGTTGACTTTATGCGCTTAATTGAAGCATGACAAATTGGCATGAAGGAGAGATAGAAAAGGTTCAGCCAGACAACATGGGGGCCTGACTGATCTTCAGGATGGCCAGTATAGAAGAGGCCGCTTGCACCCCTGCCCGCATTGTCGGGGTGCGCGGTTGCTCCGCAACCCCGAATAGAAGGCTTTGCACTGTCGTTTTTCACGCATGGGTAACAAAATTCGGTCCTCACGCACGGACAAGAGTCTCTCAGTAATCTTCCTATATAACTTGGGGGTTTTTCGTGAAGGCGCTTCGATTGGGTGTACACATGATTATCTCGTGGACGTCTCATTCGTCCGGGACACGCGGTATCTGTCGAAAACGATGCAAAAAATCGCGCCTCATTATTCAGCGTTTCCTGGATGACCCGCACCAGCATTGTCAATCCTAACCGAAAAAGCGTGGTGGGTCCAAGGTAGAGCATTTCACCGTATAGCACATACAGAGCAGAATACCAAGCGGCCAGTCTAACTTCCCTTGTTACTGGGGATATCCCAAATACAATTGTGTTCAGGACACAGTCCCACACTATGAGACAGAAAACCGAATAAAACGAATACTGGTGACGTAGGTACCATTACACTATATCTTTGTTCATTCCTAATCAACAGAGTTGTGCAAAAATTAATAAATAATAAAAATACGCGAGACACCTGTGAAAGCAAAATAGAATATCCAGTGAGGAAAGTTATTTAAGTGACTATGATGCTAGTGCAGAGTTAACTAGACTGGAGTCGCTAAAGCAAGATTTGACGCTTGCCTGCTAGTAAATTGCTATGACGTGGACAACAAGCACATATAAGCAGACACAGTGAATGAAGGTTCAAGCTGCAAGCTATTATATTATGATGTAGCAGTTGAACTGATTACATTTCACTGGGCACGCGGAAAACGAAAATGATTCCTTGGGATTCGCGGCCTTCGTTTCCCATTGACAGGAAGACATGAGCGTTACAACGAGCGTACAGGTTGGAAGTGTATACACTCCAACTAAATTGACTCTCGTTCATTTTGCTGTCCTCTCAATGCCAGAAGAGAAGCCTGTCAACGCACCGATCTCTGTAATACTAATAGCTATTGGGCCTTGCAGAAATAAAGCTAGGAAAAAAAGGACAGGCGTCCGAATACTTGGGACATGTTGAGCTCTGGGTAATGGCCACCAACCAAGAAGAATTTGCGGGCCCTGGCCCTATCGGAAAAATCAGTGCAAACGGATGATGCGCTACTTGTGATGAGCTATTTTTACTGCAGCGGTGTTGTGGTCAAAGTTTGCCGTGGGTCGCAGATCTAAAAATATCATTATTATGAACCGGGACGCCCTCAACGCCAGCCCAAGCATCCGTACAGACGGTTTCAACCTGCCCGCGCCAGCTCTGCTGTGACCCAGCCGTGCTGTTTCTTTCTTTCTTTCTTTCTTTCTTTCTTTCTTTCTTTCTTTCTTTCTTTCTTTCTTTCTTTCTTTCTTTCTTTCTTTCTTTCTTTCTTTCTTTCTTTCTTTCTTTCTTTCTTTCTTTCTTTCTTTTTTTTGCCCCGCCAGGGTGGTATAGTGGCTAAGGTACTCGGCTGCTGACCCGCAGGTCGCGGGATCAAATTCCGGCTGCGGCGGCTGCATTTCTGACGGAGGCGGAAATGTTGTAGGCCCGTGTGCTCAGATTTGGGTGCACGTTGAAGAACCCCAGGTGGTCGAAATTTCCGGAGCCCTTTACTACGGCGTCTCTCATAATCATATGGTGGTTTTGGGACATTAAACCACACATATCAATCAACAAATCAATCAATGAATCAATCAACATTTATTTTTTCTTTATTTCCAGCCAACTGAATTTTTACTTCCTCGTTAACCTCCCATTGTGTCGTATCTCATCAGCTTTGCGCAAGAGTGACGACACACACACACACACACACACACACACACACACATATATATATATATATATATATATATATATATATATAGAGAGAGAGAGAGAGAGAGAGAGACAGAGGGAGAGAGAGATCTTCCAAAAAAGCCAATAGCCTGCCCTAGCAATAGTACAATGTGCTGCCAGCTCACTTCTCGCTCTGTGAATTAAAAATTTTATCGCACACTACACAGGCCTCTGCCATGCCGCCTCCATCGAAATGCTACCTCCGCGGCCTTTGGGTGAGCAGCTGAGCATCGTAACCACTACGCTACCACGGCGTATAGTGCTTCTCTTGTGAATCTGGGGAAGTTCGGAACGGCTGAATTTGGTGTTTCGCCTAAAAGGGGCCCTCTGACTAGGAGCCCTGTACCTGAAGGCGCACTTCAAAGAATTCACGGGATTTGTTGTTTTTAAATGCGAAGCATTCCTTGGCGAACTTCGGCGACTTTCGGCGTATCTATCTATCTATCTATCTATCTATCTATCTATCTATCTATCTATCTATCTATCTATCTATCTATCTATCTATCTATCTATCTATCTATCTATCTATCTATCTATCTATCTATCTATCTATCTATCTATCTATCTATCTATCATCTATCATCTATCTATCTATCTATCTATCTATCTATCTATCTATCTATCTATCTATCTATCTATCTATCTATCTATCTATCTATCTATCTATCTATCTATCTATCTATCTATCTATCTATCTATCTATCTATCTATCTATCTATCTATCCGCCTACGTCTTTCGTCTCTCCTGGCCGTTTCGATAAAGGTATCAATACCAAACTTGGTATGGTATGACATGACTGTAGGGAGAACATATCTAAGTAGTCAAAATATGAAAATCACGACATGTATATCATAAATATTATGATTTACATATTATGGTCCTGCAGCTATTGCGGTGGTTTCGTTCACATGGCATGTTGCAAAACTGCTATGGTATGGCAAGATTGCGTGCCGAACACATGCGACAGACCCTACCTTGAAAATCATGATATGCGTGTCATGTACCAACACGACTACATGCCACGCTCATGATGCGCTCGCGGCCGTTTCGCTAGCGTCACATACACCATATTTGGTATTACAGTACGCGAACGGACGACATAGGCAAATGACACATCCAAATATTATAATCACGACATGCGTGTCATGTAAAAACATGACTACATGCCACACTGATAATGCGCTCGCGGCCATTTTGCTACGTTCACATATACCAAATTTGGTACTACGTGACGTCAATAAATGACGAACATGATAAGCATGAGATGGTGCAAACATGATAAGCATGAGATGCGTGTCATGTGAGAACAATACTACATGCCACAGTCAAGGCGCATATGCATTTCCACGTGACGCGGTGCGCGTGCTCGCCGGCGTTGCCACGCCAGGCGCCGGTCCTGCCATATACTCGCAGGCGTGTGCTACGCTGCGTTGCTGTGACGCATGCACGTTTTAGCGCCTCCGGCGTCCCCCCGTCCCGAAAAGAGGCAGACGCAAAGTTGTCTAGGTAACGCATCGGTGCGAAATTCAGCATGTCGCTTTTCGCCCCGGTTGCCGTCGGGCCGCACCGACGGACGCTGGTTGCGCCTTGAATAGAGAATCTTTAAGAGATAAACACACGAGCATAAAAACAGCATAAAAAAGAAATCGACTCCATTGATCCTTCAACCAGTAACACCTTCAACCAGTTATCAGTCCAGCGGTCGCCAGGCACTTTTTGCCGGAAATCAATGGCACCTGCTCGGCCTGTCATGTGCTCGCCGACACATATAACGTCGTAGCATCGTGCCCAGTTAATCCCGTCCCTTTCTCATCCCCTTTTCCTATCCCAACTAGAGAGGCTTGGGAGGAGCACCTGCTCGGCTGCTCTACCTTGGCTGCACAACGCTCCTTGGTGGAGCGCGCACGGGCAGCTTCCAGCTCCACTGGCGTCCCGGAATAGGGTCTTGCCACTCTAGCACGCCGATGGGCCACGTCGGCACTCTCTAGTAGACTTTTTCTGAAATAAATGTTTTTTACCTACCTACCTTGCGTCGGACTATAGAGTGCTCGCGTTTTGCTAACATAGCGTCGCTGTGCCCAGCGTGCACGCGCGTCAACGCTACACTGAAGTATACTGGGCCCTTCATGATGTGCTCGCGGCCGTTTTGCTAACTCAACATTTACCAAATTTGGTGTTACGCGATGTAAATGGATGACGAAATATATGACTGGTGCAAACACAATAATCCTGTCATGTAAGCGTGTCATGCAAGAACATGGCAACATACCACACTCATAGCATATACTAAATTTGGTATCACGTGACGTGAATGAATGACGAAAGTAAACGGCGCATCCAAACATGATAATCATGACATGGAAGTCATGTACGGCATCATTTACCTCCACCTCGTAACGTTGTGCTGATTTTATAGTGATATATCAACATTTCTCATTCGTGCTTCGCATATCACCGATTTCTACTGAACGTGGGATCCGCCGATTTTTTTTCTGTTTTTTTTTATCGAGCACGCCAGTCTACAGAGACGCTCAGCAAGTTTTAACTGCGCTCGGGGATTGCTGCTGAGTCGCCACTCGATCGCTTGTTTCAATAATTGGTAGTTCAGCTTTGCTTTTACTGTTTCTGATACCTATACTTAATGTCGATCCCAATGTGCTGGTAATCACGCGGGACGTACTTGTTCTGCGCAAGAAGCACATTTCTTTTGACATTTTTCTCAAGATTCATACTCGTCGATCTAGATTGGATGACAAACTTCCGAATCACCAGAAAGGACGGAAGACATTAGATTGTTTTAGTGCGAATAGATCTCAGTGAATTAGTGAAGCAAGCTCTTAAATTCCTTCATATTGTCCCTGGGCATGGCTAAACCTGCTACGGTGGTTTGATAGTTTTGTTACCCGAGTGCTCTCCCAAAGTCACAGGATTGAAACCCAGCCACGACGGCAGCAGTTTTTATCAAGACGAAAATTCTTGAGACATGTGTACTTTTGTTTAATTAAAGAATTCCAGGTGGTGTAAATTTGCCGCTCTCCCCTAAGGCATACATCATAATCAAATCGTGGTTTTTTGGACGTTAAGCGCCAACAATTATAATTATTATGTGCTGCTGGAAGTACAAAGGAACGCGTGAGCGCAGGTTTGATTGATTTGATTAATTGATTTGTGGGGTTTAACGTCCCAAAACCACCATATGATTATGAGCGACGCCGTAGTGGAGGGCTCCGGAAATTTCGACCACCTGGGGTTCTTTAACGTGCACCCAAATATGAGCACACGGGCCTTCAACATTTCCGCCTCCATCGGAAATGCAGCCGCCGCAACCGCGAATCGAACCCGCGACCTGTGGGTCAGCTGCCGAGTACTTTAGCCACTAGACCACCGTGGCGGGGCGTGAGCGCAGGTAGGCGAGTGGCTTGGGGTCCTTGAGCTAAAGCTTTTAACAGAGAGTTTAAGGCAAGAGTGCCAAGAGAGTTGCGTACGCAAGCTCTATAGCGTTCTTTTGTACTTCCAGCTGTACTCATGAAGAACACGAACGTAAGCAAGGGCTTACGTTCTCAACCCTCTTTGGGGTCACAACAAAGAAGCGCTGTTTTGTGTAATGGTGTGGCCGCTGAACAAAAGAATGGAGGCTCAATACGAAAGAACGCAAGAACTCTGGAAACAAAAATTTAGGGCTTCCTGGCACGAAAACACTGTATTAAGGCACTGTGCTCTGTTACCAGAGCACTTTCAGGTAGGTTTTAGATTTCTCGCTTCGAGTCACGCAATGCCTCTCAGAAACTTCCCGTACGCAGCGGTATCACCGTTGTCGTTTTGGTGTCTACATTACCTTGATGCCATGATAAACATTCCCGAAATACAAAAAAGGGGCGTCATGTTTGGTGGATGCCACGCAGTCGATGCCGTCATGTTTACACGCATGGTTTCCTTTTTTCTGCGAGCTCAGAAGGGGCAGTAGTCATTCCGGAGTAATGCGTCACTACCCAAATCAAAACGTGGTATTTGACATCTTCGATGGCTGCGGAACTCCCCACCAATCATGCTACTCTACTGTTCTTACTTGAAGTACCGCAATAGAGATGGCCAATATTCTCCGACTCCAAAGCAGCCCTCTCGTGCATTGTGTCACCATATCATCAAGAACTAAATTAACAATTAATCGTTGACACAAGATGCTTCATCATCGTGCTACAGAGAATCACAGCATAGCATACTAGTGGATACCAGGCCATCGCGGTATCTACGTAGACGACTCTGGAGAAGAAGCTATCCGATCTGCTCATAATGCTCGTCATTGCGCAGCTGTGCAGTCATCACGAAGGTGCGCCGCTAGAAGGCTTCCTTCACTTGCACGTGAACTGACTGACTCTCGCAAAGTGAAACTGATGATATGATGATTCATATGTGGGATTCAACGTCCCAAAGCTACCACATGATTATGAGGGAAGCCGTAGTGAAGGAAATTTCGACCACCTGTGGTTCCTTAACGTGCCCCCAAATCTGAACACACGGGCCTCCAACATTACCGCCTCCATAGAAAATGCAGCCTCCGCAGCCTGGATTCAATCCCGTGACCTGCGGGTCAGCACCCGAGTACCTTAGCCACTAGACCACCATAGCGTACCTAAAGTGAAACTATAAACTGAATCCTCCAAAGCCTGTCTTCACAACTTTGACCAGACATGAAGCCCCACCTTTTGTCGAGTATAATTAGAGCTGAGTAGACGCTCTTGCGTTGCCTGTGGCTCGAGGTGGCTTGCACGAACGACAAATTATTCTAAATCGGAATGGCCAGCAGCCTGACATCTGATAATTTAAGCTTCAAGGAGACAATCACACATCTTTTTGAGTGTACTTGCGTCAGTGAACCAAGAAAAGAAGTTTCATCAGTGTTAGATAGACTTGAAAATCACCCATAATCGAAAGAAAGAGTCGTATGACACTGGCCGAGACTGTCCTTGGCACAGAGGACTATGAGAGCATTGTTGTGTTTCTAGTGGACAACTGGCCCTAAAGACAGACTTTAAAAAGCTCTGTCGTTTATTGCATTATTGTCATCTTTTTTAGTCTGTTTTTGTAACATGTTACCTCAGACTAGCACACTCAGACTTCTGAGATCCTGTTCGTATCCCACTCCTCGGTCCCCTTGTAGTTGTCAAGCTGACCACTCGCAGTCATGTGCTATATATAGCTATGACTAGTGCTCTTTTGACCTCATGCCCTGGCTGTAGGCAGCGTCAAACGCCTCTCCCCCATCACAGGAAAAGAACATTGGAGGGCAGCATTCTCCTACACAACTTCAGACCATTCAAAAGACATAAGACATCGCTGCGAGATTCCGGCGGCCGGTCCTATTGTAAGTGAAGCCACCGACTTTATCTTGGGTGAGGGGGAGGGATGGGAGGGCTCTGGCTTTTGAAATCCGTGTTTTTCAGAAATGGAAAAAAAAGTTATGCTCGTTGTCATATCATCTCTTTTCGATTATCTTTTATTCCCGTTACTCCTTTCCCCAGTACAGGGTAGCCAGCTGGTCTGAAAGCGGGCTAACCTTCCCTTACTTCTCTTTCTCCTTGCCCCACATTTTGCGCACCGTGTGAAAATATCTCCTTTATTCTTCACAGCTACGGAGCCACATCTCCGTTTGTATCAACTTACTGCGATTCAGTATCAACTGAGTTTCACCTCTATTAAGAAAAACTGCCAGCAACAGCACCATCGGTACTGCCCTATGCAGCGCCACCCTGGACGCGAAGCCAAGTAGCCGGTATGTCTACGCAGCATGACTGACGGGCGCGTTCAAGAAGCGCGAGCGGCAGTTGCCGAGGCAGCGCAGCAGCGGCTCGCTTAGATGGGCGCGTGATTAATTGCTCCCCGGGCGGACGCATTTTTCACGCCTGCCTGCCAGGGCACCTGATGACGTGGCACGCTCCAGGCCACCCACCATCGGCCGCCGGTGACGTCATGACTTAAGGAGCGTTATAACGACCGGAAGCGCGCCACCGAGAAAGATGCGGATAAGCCGCAGGAAATTTCCAGCCTTTGCTTTCCATTATTCTTCGACTCACTTCTGATTACCCCAAAACCTAAAGCGTAGCCGTGCAAAAAAAAAAAAAAAGGGGGGGGGGGAATGGAGGAGGTTTTTTGCTTTGAATTGCTGGTCCTTATATCTAGAGCCTAATGCTACCTTTATTTACTCGTTTACTTTTTAACTTTGTTTTTCACGCACGAGATGAATTTTTCGACCTTAGGTTCAGAAATGTACGAAGAGCGAGAAAAAAATGAGACCCAGCCCGGTCTTGCGCTTTTATGCGCGAACGGTGAAGTCGAGGGGAGAACATTTGGAGGAAAGAAGATAAAACACGGCGAAAATCGTGCAGCACTTTTATGTAGATAAAGCACCGCGAAACTTTTCAGCGCCGCCATTCACAGCGCAGGATGCATGGTAAGTGCGGGCAGCAACGGTTCGGAAGCCTTTCCGCAATGTCGAGTTCGCTGATGCAGCAGGCGGAACGGGATGTTGCGAGACACTTTTTTACGTACTTTCACGCAAGCGTGATGGTCGCGGCCGCGAGTTGACACCACGACTGCATCCATCGAGCATAGATGTATGTACGTGAGGTTAGAGTGGTGGACGTGCAGGTGAAATCAGTCTCGTGCGCTGTAGAAAACATTTCTGAGTCTTGCCATCCCTTTTGTTTATCAAGGGCTGCTTGTATTGCCTCACAAGCATCGTTGGAGAGTCAGGTAAGACCACGAAACAAACAAGCAAACAAACAAACAAACAAACAAACAAACAAACAAACAAACAACAACAACAACAACAACGATGACGATGACGACGACAACAATGACGACGACGATGACGGAAGTCGGAAATGCAAACAAACGAGACGCTTGAAGGCGCACCAGTCTTACGTGTATATGCACGTGCCGTAGTCCAATGCGGGATGCTCTTTTGATACTGGGCTTGTCAGAGGTCAGCCGTTCTTTTTTTTTTCAAATGACAATGAACTATTTTGTCGAAGACACCTGGGATATTGCGTAGCCATATTTAATTTTTGTTTGAATATGATTGCATGAGCATCGTTGTTGCCTGTTGCAACTGAAGTGTTCGTTCCCGGTAGGCTGATAGATGAAGGTACTTTTTCCGCCAGAGAAGAAGAAAAAAGTTGGAAGGGAGCATTGGTGTGTACGCAATCAGAAAAGCAAAAAAAGAAATGAAGAAAAAAAGAAATTGAGAAAAGGAGAAAGCTCAAAAAACAGAAATTAAGAGAGTAAATAAAGAAAAAAGAAAGAAAGAAAAGAAAGACAATTAGTAGGAATGGAACGCATACGCCAAGGTTAGCTTGTCTCCATTTTCCCGGTTGCTGAAGGGCTCCTGATCATTTTTTCTCTCTCTTTCCTCTTTCTATTGTTTTTAATGAGAGACACTGCTTTTTGACAGCAGTCTCACTTCACTGGATTTCACTTCACCGTGCCGCCCTGCATTCGGAGAAACCGAAACTGACTCAGTGGTACGACTACAGAGCGTATACGGATGTATGTGTCAATGCAGATAAAATAAATCACACGTCGATACGTCCACACTGATGTAGTAATCGAAAACATTTTATGCAAAAAGTATAAAACTTTGCTCACATTTGCAAGCGAGCATATTCGCAGGTCGCGGGATTGAATCCCGGCTTCGGTGGCTGCATTTCCGATGGAGGCGGAAATGTTGTAGGCCCGTGTGCTCAGATTTGGGTGCACGTTAAAGAACCCCAGGTGGTCGAAAGTTCCAGAACCCTCCACTACGGCGTCTCTCATAATCATAGGGTGGCTTTGGGACGTTAAACCCCACATATCATCATCAAGCGAGCATATTATTTTGAAAGATATGTGCCCCCGCTGAGTTCACTGGCAGGAAGGTGATTTAGTGTTGAGGCAATTATGTGTCACCCCCTTCTTTTTTTCTCAGCGTGAAAATCTCTCACCGCATTTATTTATGCACCGCACGAAAAGGCTCTACACCACGTCATACCTCGGCGATAAGTATACCATCTCAGTCATTGCTACTGTCAATTATCAGCATTAATAAATTGTCGTAATTATTTACCATATGACCTAGCGTCATTTAAAGGGCGTTTGATGCCCTTAGCACAGTCAGTAAGAAATATCTGGTATATGTCTTGCTGCAGTTAAAGTTGCTTCTATATCGTAAATGCAGAAAAAAATATATGAAATGGCGTAACAAAGACACCCAGGACAGTTGCCGTGCGTGAAACACAAGTTGTTACCACAAGTACTTTTACATCTATTACTCCTAAATAACGATGTAAACATAAAAAACTTCATTGTCAATTAGTGAAACCTAATAGATTCAATTGGAAATATTGAAGTAAATGACCGTATTTGTTAGCGTTCTCTCTGCGTCACCAGTCAACTCGCTGGTAATGCAGAGAGAACATTATTATTTCCCCAATATTGCGTAGCGCCAACAGTAAATGGTGAATATAAAGGGTTCCCTGTTAGTATGCTGAAGTACGTGTGCTTTCGTGGCCGAGCGGTTAAGTTAAGGCCACACACTGCAGAGCGAAAGGCCACTCGATCGATTTTATGAAACAATATTTTACGGAAGAAATTTCTTTATCGCACAAACACAATATATATATATATATATATATATATATATATATATATATATATATATATATATATGGCACATGACGGACGGCGTATGCACAAGAAGCAGCTGAATGTGTCCATATAATTGGTATAGTTCGCATTCGCGTACATCAGTGGCCAAACCATCAATGGTGGTCACTCCAGTGAGCGGGACACAAATATTTTTCAGCAGTTTATAGGTAGATTGATTGTGTGATGTGTACATCACTATCAAAATATTATGATCAGATAAACTTTAATTTCAGATAGTTCATTAGATTTACCTCCACTAAATCTCAAAAAGAGCGATCACTACACGGTTGTGTTTGTCAGGGCTATTTAAAAAAATTGGAA